>NC_081224.1:1148225-1328225 GCF_902713425.1 Acipenser ruthenus | reverse complement strand
GTTTGCAATAAGGCTCTGGACATTGTAAAATCATTCAATTAACACCCTTGCACCTGGAAATCAGTGTCTGTCTGTTTTGTATCCGCTCTGCACTGCACTCACCTGTATTCACTCACCACTCTGTCACAGACCTATAGGCTTTTTCCTGAAACTGTTCTCTCAAAAAGGGGGGGGGGGCTTATACACCGGTGTGGCTTATACAGCTGTTTTTACGGTAACTGGTCCAGTACAGCAATCTGTCTGTCTACAGCAGCCATTCTAGTCCAATCCTGTATGTATTTCCCTATACGGTAATCTTCTGTTTAGGGAATGTAAACCAACTGAACTGTCAACAACTGCTAACTAATAAAAGCAGAGTGTGCCACCAAAGTGTAAACTATGGAAGAATGTAGCAAACAGACTTTTTTTTTTTAAATACACTTCTAAAACATCTTGAATAGTTGTAGAATAAGTAAAACTTCAGTAATGCAGCTCAAATGCAGCGACACACACAGCCTTTTCTGCAGGATTTTATGCCACGTTCTGCCTGTGTGTTCAATCAGTAAATCTGTGATATAAACCAGCTTCAGCTCTCGCCTTGAAGGGGATGGTTTGAAGAGTGAGAACCTGCTAAAAATAGACTGCATCTCAGCTGCTCAAACTCATCATAACGTAGCCAGAACAAAACTAAAGTGAATGACGGACGGGATTATTTTTGAATATGTCCTTGGAGGTTATTCCTGTAACACTCTGGCATGTATTAAAGTATTAATAGTATTAAAATAATTTTTTTTTAAAAAGAATCAGAACCAAATTCGAAATTTTAATTATTTGGTATTGAAATTAAATATTATTTCTCAATTGTTTTTAAAGGTTTTTGTGTGTGTGTGTGTTTTTTTTTAAAATTACCTTGATGGTTTTGATATATATTTGTTTGTTTGCAGAATGAATATAGGAGTCCTTCTAGTTGAAGTGTACAATCCTGGTGCGGTGTTATGTTTGGAAACGCTGTGTAACTCATTCCCCACATGGTGAGAACATTTTGATGAGGTAGACCTACATAATAACACGAGTATCATTTTTTTTGTTGGTGTTTCAAGGGGTTTTCCAATAAATAATAGAAAAGACACCAATCTAACACCCACCTTGGTCCCCTCATGCTAAATACGGTCACACTTTATTTTAAGTGCCTTTTATTTTGTTTATTAACTGTTAACAAACATTGTTAATTTTTAGCTGAGGGTTATGGTTAGGGTTAGGGTTAATAAAAACCTGATTTAATTTGCTAAACATTATTACAGTAACAATTTGAACCGATTTCAAGCATATGATCGACTGGGTATTGATCATCCATAGGGCTCTGGTGTTTGATTGATCACCCCTAGGGCTCTGGTATTTGCAGCTTTAGCTGACCTATTATATATTATTAACTAACAGTTAACAGAAAATAAATAATGTACATTAACATGTTTATTAGCTGTTTGTTAAGTTAATAAAGAAAAAAAAATACTATTCTATTACATAAGTAGTAAAAATGTAATTTTTTGGGGGATGTATGTAAGCCCTCAGTCTGTCAGTTCTGCAGCCTTTCCCGTTCCTAACAGGGAGATTCAACTTTTAACTGCAGGTCTTTTCACATGGGAGAGGCAGCCCATGTACTCAGAATTGTGTGTCACAAGGAGTTCCCGAGGGACTCACCTGATACAATATCACACACAGAATCATCTTTATCATTCATGCTTTCTGATGTTTTGCTTACAGGCTCTAAGAGGGCTCAAAGAGAGGTGCAGTAAGTGAATGCAACAGTGTACAGTATATCAACATGAGGTGTTGAAAGGTGTGGCTCAACAAATCCTCTACAATATATTTGCCACCCAATTAATCAGTTTCCTCCCTCTTTCTCTGCAATTTCTAATCCAAGCCATTTGGAATGTTGCTGTTCTTTCCATTCCATTCAACATGTTGAAAGTGTAATTCCCTTCCCCAATCAAAGCCTGCACTAAAAGATAAGCATTTCCTACTCCTTTCACATAAATCAGCACTGCTTACAGGAAATATGGTAAGGCATGTACCACCTATTTCTGTGAATCACAGGCAATTCTTTCAAATAAAGACAATTGTAATAAGAATTGCCCAGTGGTATTACAATGGCAAGGCAATGGTTTGGGTTCTGAATTTAGGTTTTGGCTGCACAAGGGGCAACTACAGTGAACCAATGGTATCATGACTTTCATAGTTTGACATATTAACTGTATCACAATGGTATGGACATTATTGGTAATGATGTTGGCTACAAATGGTTCTGCTAGGATTCCTCCGCTGTTACACACTAGTATTAGCACAGTGTCCCGGCTGCTATATATATTTTTAAACAGTCTGTAAGGGTTGAAATGGAACATGTGACATCTTACTAATTATAAACTGAGGCTATAAACAATCACTCCCTGCATCATCCGTGGGAGCGGAAGAAATTGAAACGTTCCTATAAAGTACGTGGGTTGTTGTTGTTTCATATCCGAGACCCGTAGCAGCAGCATTATTTCAAATAGCTGAGAGAGGCCAGCTGGCTCATTTGGCTACATTTGTCTAACCAGCACTGAGCTGGATTGATCTCTGGACTGGCAGATTTTTACACAGAAAGCTATTGCTTCTCTCCATGCATATGTATACTCTCTGGCACATTCTGGCAGAAAGCCCCTATTTTCCCAATGCTGGCTAGCTAATCACCCCCCACACAATGGGACCTCAACCCGCAGTTAAAGCTTCAGCTCCCGCACTCCAATAATGTTTGCTTGCGAAACAGCATATCATTCCTTGGGGTCAGCATCCTGCATTCTTCCATAGTTCCGTCATTTTAGATGTAATTTCGCAAAAGATTGTGTGTTTCTTCCCTTTGTATCCCTTCCTGTCACAGGCAGCCAACACATCTATATTCATTATCTAAACTAATTGAAACCAAATGCACCACAAGGCCAAGACCGATGTGAGGATATAAGATACTTGCCAAAGTACACAGCTTTATTTATTTATTATATTATTTCAAAGCCTGCAAAGGAAGCATTGCATAAAATCTCCTTCGCCTCCCCAAAAACCTCAGCAAACGATCACTGCATTGGCAATACAAAAGCTCTGTACTGAAGTGCACAAGGGGAGCCCCGTGGTATAAAGACAGAATGGTACCATTTGTACGTACCACTGGCTTGTAAGATTTAGATAAGAGATATAAGATTTAGTTAAATATTTAAGTTCACGAATCCAGATTTATTTCCAAACAGCTAAATCTTGATTCTCCAAATAAATATTTAATAACAAAATACAGTATTCATTTATTTTTAAAATAAAGATTTAGCAAATGTTGAAAAGTTGCTAAATATAAATTATATCTGAATGTACACATTTAAAAATATATATTTATTTATTTTCACAACATTTATAAATCTGGAGAAAAAATACAAGATTTAAGTTAAATCTGGAAAAAAAAAAAAGACGTTAAAATATTAACTCTTTTTTTTTTTTAACACATGGAACCCCATATGTTACTACCAGGATAAATATATGAAACTCCTCCCAGGAATGAAGGAGACATTCCTTTAAGAGAGAGAGTACTAGGGACTTCAAAATCCCTCTGTACAAGTGACAGGGGAAGTTCTAACGCAGGAGTCTAAAAACAAAATTTTAAATAACTTCAATTTGGTTACCAGATATGAACGGACAAATTGAAACCAATTCAAATGAAGCACTGTTGATTTAGATGTGTCATCAGCAGCTCACGTTCAGCCCCGACCACTTTTTCTACTAGCCCTACCCCCACTCACTCTGCGGTTCTCTCCCTTCTTTTCTGTTCAATGAACTCCGGTCCAAAGACCAACACTTCTGCTTTAACAAGCCATCATTTTGTTCAAAGCTTTTGTCAGTAACATCGTATTTTGAAACGTGGGTTTTACAGTGATAAAGATGTAAAAACTAGTACAACTAGATTTCTCTAGTGTAAAGATGTGCTTCAAGGTCTGGAGCACTAAACCAATCGGTAAAATAATATTCAACTTGGCAATTTTTTTGTTTTGTTTTGTTTTGTTTTAACTGGTAACTGGAGCTATAATAATAACCGTCAACCAATGACAGATTTATACACAAAGGAAACATTTCCCTGGTCCCAAGGTTGTAGTCAGACTCCCACACAGATCCTGGAGTGTGCGTTTTACTGTGAAATATGTCAATTAACATACCAAGCAGCGTCTTTTAAAATATAAACTACTTTCTAATTATTGTTTGTTTGTTTGTTTTTAATTAGACACGGTGAAGCACCAGACTCACTTTACATTTTTTGGAAATTCCAGTTTTGGAGGGGGTGAGGGTCTCTGGGATTTTGAAAGCTTGGGGATTTCCATGTCAAGCTATGACATAATTGAAGAGAAACTAAAGGGGTAGGCAGTTAGCTTGCTGTATATCGTATCATTTCCTGTAAACTGGGTTTACACCGAAGGCTTACCGAGAGGCTGCAAGATAAAGGTCCTGAGTTGGATTTTTTTTTTTACTTTTTCTAAGGCTTGATTTGTATTGTGGTTTTAAAAATAACTTCATTTTGTGACTGGAAACTAAGAAACAAAAACAAATGGAAGTTAGACCACTGCACATTCTCTCTGTTTCATTATTACTTGTCTCCATAACAACGAGCGGTAAGTTATATACATATTTGTTTTATATCCTAAAAAGATACAGCATGTTATTTTAGTTAATAACTAGTTATAGTTTTTTAGAAACGGGAGCCTACAAACTCAATCGAAGTTTGTATTATGTATATGTATTAAATACCTTACACGTGTTTTTAACATTAAACAGTTAAAATATGGATACGATTTGTGGTGTTCATTTTAAACAGTTTTGTAGTACAGTTCCTACAGGGTTTTTTTTTCAGTTTTTTTATTAAAATTGTCATCGTTTCAAAAATGAATGCAGAACTCTATTTCACTGCACAGCATTTTTCTCTCTAGCGCCAATGAATAATGAATACACGATGTTTCACTCAACGATTTATGTTAGTCGTGGTTAGTAAGTTTGCTGTTCTGTCTTTCGTCAGACAGTTAAGAGTTACCAGTTGCTGGTTCGCAGGCAACACTAAAGTAAGGTATATAATACACTATCACGCAGTCAGGACTGCCACGATCTGTTTGTTTACTTAAAAACATATCAATTATTAATTCAGTAAAGCTTTTTCTTCCCTTATGTATGTAATTGCAAACAGTTTATCATGATTATGTTCAGGTTACAGTACGGATAATAATGTAAAAACATGATAGGTATAAATGTATATAGCGTTTCGTTGCTTATCTACCGGTAGTGTAAATAATATCTATGCTCTTATTATTAACACATAACGGTATGGTAATTTAGTTTTTAAAAACCTGGCTAAACCACAGCCCCCCCCCCCCCCCCCTTCGTGTATATATGTTTTCATCATCTAACATGGGCAGAAGTCTAAACCATTCTGAACCAATATCCTCTGCAAGGAATTCTGTCTCCCACCAGCACTGATGTACTTTCGAACCAGATCTGCTGGTAATAAGCAACTGTAAATTCTACACACGTCCCGACCATCTCAAAACCAGTGCTGGAAGGGAGTGTAAGGGTTGAAAAAACACGCATGCTGCTGTTCGTTTTAATTTCCAAATTAAATCTAATTTAATAGCGAATACCATTTCCAGAAACGAACAAAATCAACGTTTAAAATGAAAAAAAACGTTGAAGGCTGGTTGAGCGTTTCAAGAGTATCAATTTCAAACTGCATGCATAGACTACTACTGTGCGGCAGGAAAAAGAAGTTTGGCACCACAGCTATTCTGAGGAGAAGCGGCTAAAGGGTGGCTACATCCTGGAGCTCTCTATGTTTAAAAAAAAAAAAAAAAAAAAAAAGATTTATTGTTGCTTTGAGGACTGAGATGAGGGATAAATATCAAGAACAATTCAACTTTAAATTGGGGATATTTATTATTATTATTATTATTATTATTATTATTATTATTATTATTATTATTATTATTATTATTAACAAATACTCTATTATTTCTAGTACCTTACCAGTGTTGTTGGCAGTGGTCAGTCAATATTAACTAGGCTATTACTCATAATCATCTTAACTCATTTCGAAACCATCTGTTGGGAAATTCCAATCTGCTTTTCTAATGGGGTTTCTTGTAAAACATGCTGGATGGTGTAACTCATGCTGTGGGTCATGCATGGTTTAGGATGCATCAGCTCCAAAGGGCCCTGCAAGTGAAACCCCAGACTTTACTCACTGCCAGCTCTCCCCAAATGGCAGAACCTCTTCATAATGTGTTTAGTCAAAAAGCAAGAGGAACCATATACAGATCTATACTAGGGAAGATGAAAAAAGGATAAAACTATTGTTCTGTTTTATGGTATCAAATTAGACTGCAGAACAATAACATCCACACTGTTTAAAGGGGTTCACTAAATAGTTAATAGGCTCATGTCACTGAACTGGATTACAGGAAATAAGGTCATATTATCACGGGAAATGGACCATGCCACAGCTTCCTCCAGCTGAGATTGGGCTGAAACATTATAGTGAATAACTTGGAGGAAAGGATCCACACTGGAGTTGTTTATAGAGCAGAAATTCAAAACAAGAAGCACGTCTGGTTTTAGGTTGTGACTTCTCATTTATGAACTGCTGACTATTGCTCAGTTTATACCTGATGTCACCCCTGAAGTGTTGCAGGTTTACTATGCTTTTCGCATGGTTTTGCAATTACTATAGTTTCTGTGACTTTTCTATGCTTTACTGATCTTTTCTATGCTTTACCATGCAGGTCACTTGTTGCTAAAATACATGTTTATGAAAAGATAACCATACAATCCTACTCTCAATAAAATACAATCATGATATTGAATTGTGTGACAATGACATAGATTTACAACTTTAGCCATTGTAGGCACACATTTTAAACACATTCATTTTGCTTTTGCAATGATTTACTGTGCACCTGTCTGAGTGAAACACACCATTGCATGAATGGTCTTGTGAAAGATAATAAATTAAATAGGAAGTTGATGATTCTTATCTTTTTTTCAGGAGCTGATTCTGCTGTCTGTGATGTGAATATTGACCCCTCTAGAGTCGTGGTGAGATTTGGAGACCCAGTGACTGTCAACTGCTCCACAACACGTGAAGATGTATTAGAGGCTGGCTGGGAGGCTTCTGTTTCCCCTGTGAATGAACAAAAGAGTAAAATAGCAGTTTGGAATGTCAGCAGCCTCACTGTTTGGGATGCAGAGCCAAAATGCTTTATAAACTACATGAATGAACCCCGTCAGTGTGCAGAAAAACTGGATTCGGTTATTTACAGTAAGTGACTTCATATAACACTTATTTTACATTGTTTGTAAGTTGACTGTATGTGGGGTGAAAACTACTTAATACTGTTGAAACTTGTCACTATGCAGTACAAGTTTAGTACTGATATATACAGTGAGTGCCCCTACTGTATCAGCACCTCTGTGCAGTAGACAGTGTGTCCCAAGTTCATGGAGTTGCATTGCTGGGATCTGCACATGGTTCTGCCAGGGTTTCTTCAGGATAGCATCCCAGTGTTATTTTTCAAACTTTTCTGTATGGACAGAGTTTGCTGCATAATCTGCATTGTCTTTGTTTGTTCTTTACATTTCTATACAGCACACTGATCTCAGCCTTTTAATATCACCCTGTAGCAAAAACAATATTGTTTATGTTCATTTGCAGAGTATCCAGAAAGTGTCTCCCTAATCGCTCCTGAGTTTATGAAGATTGGTGTAGAATCTAATATAACATGCCAGGTCCTAGATGTGGCTCCTATCAGATATCTTAGTGTGAAGCTGTATAAGGGAGATGAACAGCTTGGGAATAGAAGCTTTACTCATAACTCAACACGGTTTCCTGTGAATGAAAGCGTCCCCTTCCCAGTAACACCAACCAGAGCAGACAATGGAGCGGAGTACACTTGTGTGGCAGAGCTTCAATTGGAGCTGGGAGAACCAATAAAAAATGTATCTCTCCCATTCAGAATGCTTCCAATTGGTAAGTCTTTAGAAACTCTTTCCCTGTCTGTGATATAGTTTCCATGTCCTTCAGGCAAGGGCAATCAGAAACCAATTTCCTAATCAAGTATTGGACAATTGTGTAATAAACTCCATGCAAGAACACTATTATAAAAGAAGCTAGAAGACATACAATGTTTTTCATTAGATTGTGAATTTCTCTTTACAAAACAGCTATCATCACAAGGAAAGCATTTGTTAATAGGTAGTTAGCTACGTGAGGAGTAAGGCATCAAGGAGATTCATCAATCAATGAATGTTACAGCGAGGTTGGCAACATAAAAACCAATGGCAATCAATAATCAATGAATGAGTTGAAACATACCAGCAACAATAATCTCAAAGCAACAAATCGAAGCATCAATTAAAGCTACAGTGTCCCATAGATAGTCATGTTTAATTTCACAATGAAATATAATTCCTGTGGATTCTGCGTTTTCAGAAAGTAGACCTCGTCACAGTTTATTTTAACATCTCACTTTGTCTGCATTGCACTAAGGTGGCGTCAGCAGTAGAGACATAAGCCTCCTCCCCATGTGAAACCTTCTTGCTCCTCTGTTGCAAAAACTGATTAGCACCTTTCTGGGACTACCGCAGGTACTGTACCATTAGCAAGTCCAAGACTAGTGCTAATCAAGGTCCGTTACCTAAACAGTCAGTTTGTAAATTAATTGAAAGTTATTAATTGTTGCCATTGATCTAACTAACCCCATTGTCCCCCATTAAAGGCAAGCTCACAGTGTTCTTACAGTCTTCTCATTCCCCTGACAATAACAGTCTGGTCATACCTGGTACAAGACAAAGGTCAGCTATGAACAGCATAGCTCTAACATGGGCCACCCCAGATCTAAAACGACACCCAGGGACAGAACGCTGACCGGGTGGTCTTGTTATTCTTTGTGACTGTTCTGATTGTGCATGTCATGAAACCTGGGGATTGTACACAGATCTCAAAGGCAGTAGTACATTAGCAGTATGGTATATTTTAACCGCATGTTCGGGTCTGTTTCTTGTATTGTAGATTTTGAACAACCAATCCTTACTGTATCAGAAAATGTAGAAGTCAACCAGTCATCTACAGTGAGATGCGAACTTAAAAATGCCTTCCCACCTGAAGAAGTCCAAGTAGAGCTGCTGATAAATAATGAAATTCACACAAACCGCTCCAACATGGATAACGTGTATGTTGAAGAAGGTTTTACTCTGGATTCTGTTGAACCTGCAGTGATTACATGTAATGTGTCCCTCAGATCTTTGTCAAAAAGCGCAAGTAGAAATGTTCAAGGCTACGGTAAGTAAAAACATTGTCCCAGTATGTTTACATCTATATGCTCTTTTACACACACAAAAAATGAACTCACCAAATCTAAGTCAATATTTCTCAAGCTTACAACATGTTGAACAATTGGCTAGCAAGAATCTAACCCCCTGTAACTGGCTCCAGTTTACAAATCTGTCTGTAAACTATGTAGAGTCAATCGTCATCCTGTATTCTAGCCTGGTATAATTCTGTAGATTTGCCATTGCTAGGGGACTGGATGAAGAGATTCTGAAATAATGTTCTGTACTAACATGTGTGTCTTGTTATAGTGCTACCAGAGCCCACCCTTCACACTGAGGCTGTACTGGTAAATCAAACAGGGATTGTTACATGCAGTGTGGATGGCTCATTCCCAGCAACTGCAACCCAAAGGCTGCTCCTCAACGGTTTAATTGTCAATGAAACTCACAATAGTACACTTGCTCAGTACGAGTTTAAAGCAGAGAAAGAACTCAACGGCAAAATTATTACTTGTGAGACTGAGCTGAATTTAGCTGCTATTTCTGTTAAGAAAAATCAAAGTACCACCTTCAATGTTTTGTGTAAGTATACAGTATGCCGTTGTTTGCGTGTGTGTGTGTGTGTGTGTGTCAGTGTGTATGTGTGTGTTTGCATGTGTGTGTGTGTGTGTGTGTGTGTGTGTGTGTGTCAATGTATATGTGTGTTTGCATCTGTGTGTGTGTGTCAGTGTTTGTGTGTGTGTCAGTGTTTGTGTGTGTGTGTCTGTGTGTGTGTGTGTGTCAGTGTTTGTGTGTGTGTGTCTGTGTGTGTGTGTGTCTGTGTGTGTTGTTCAAGGATTCCGATGCACTGGTGAAAGTTCTGAGGTTTATAATATCCCCTTTGGTCACGATTTTTTAAAATGATAAAACAGTTGTGTAAACTGAGTTGAGATTGAGAAGTTGCTCTCCCAGAACATGTATGCATCATCAAATAGACCCATAGATATGAAACTTAACAATGTACAATTATACACGCAGTATAATGAAGGGGATATTCAGGGGTCCCTCTATTTCATTCACCAAATAGATGAGAAATGCTTGTATTACTAAAGAACTGATCCTAATAAAGATCGATCTAAATGATGATATGGTCTTTATATGAACCTCTCAAAATAAGCTTTTATAAATAAAAATGGTATTGCATATCTAAGTTACAAATTTCATTTTTTTTTCTTATTTCCAAAAACTACAGATCCTCCCACGATAAAAACACATTTTCCCGCCAGTAAAGATCTGAAAGAAGGCGAAACACTCAGCAGCCACTTTGACTGTGAAGCTGAGGGAAATCCTCCCCCTAAAACTGTGTGGTTAAAGGATAGCAAAGAGTTTGATTCATCCAAAATACTGACGAGAACAGATGGAGGAGTCTACCAGCTTAAAACTATGAACAACTACGGATCCGCAGTTGCCACTGTGACAGTTACTGTGGGGTGTAAGTTTAAGCTAATATTCGAAAGTGTATTCCGTAGGCATGCCATGAGTAAGACTCTTACAGTTGACTGAACACCACCCTTGAGGGAGTTTCCCCAGTGGAAAGGGTTGAGGAGACGGGACGGTAACAATGTGGCCAGTTCCTGTTCTCAAGATGAGAGTACTTGTTGGGGCATCCTAAAGCTTAATGTGAAAAACGCTAGGTTTTGTAGGGCTGAATGTGATCATTATATTGCGTTAATAAGAACCCCACTTTTTGGAAGAAAGTATTGGGAAGTGTTTCCATGGGAACTGGTTAGAATTAGAATTTCAGCCACGTTAAGCGTTTTTCACATGAAGTGCAGTTCACATTAAATGGGTTGTTTGTAGGGCTCAACGTGGTTACTATATTGTGCATGTCAATGGGAACCCCAGATTTTTTTTAGGATTGTCTTGGGAACTGTTAAGCTTGCCGTTTGCAAGTTTCTAGGGATTTGGTTTGAATTAAGCCTTTTTTTTTTTTTTTTACATTAAGCCTTTTAGGATATTCCGTGTCTGTTAGCAGAGGTCAGAAAAATAAATCTACTGTACGATATCCGCTCTGCACCTCGGGTAAAGCAGAACTACAGTCAGAGTTGAAAGGTCACATTATCACATGATTTCTCAAGACCAGGGAGCAAATAATAATAACAATAAAACAACAACATTGCAAAACTGTAAACAAGGTGGCAGCCCGATGGAATGAGCAATAGAGAAAAAACCTGAAAGAAGAATTCAATGTTAGAGCTGTCAGAATCATTAACATTATCCATCAACATTGGCAGCTGCATGTCCTTTCAGATGGAGCTTCAATCACATACACTGCTGTGCAAAACTCCACATTCAGGAGTTACAATATATATCGATGTTATGAGCATCAACAATTTACTCAAAGGCGCCACTATTGTTTTCCACGATTATAACAACTTTGACTGTTATTAATACAGCTTAGTTTGGGTGAGAAGAAACTTATCATTTAACAACTTTAATTCACATTGATCAGAATCTTCAAAAACTTGTGATCACAACTCAAAGTAAATTATACATGAGTAGCTACTATGAAGTGTTGTAATAGTAATGCCGTTAATGCCGTTCATTCTTTCAGATGAGCCCAGTGCAATAAACCCTGCAGAAGAAAGTGTGCCTGTTCTGAAAGGGGACAGCGTAGTTTTTAACTGCACTGCTGATGGTATCCCAGCCCCTACATACACGTGGAAACACCCTGAAGCTGATAATGTGAAGATCACAACGAAGGACAGTGTGTCTACTGTGACTATCACAGGAGCCTCATCTAGCAATCGTGGTGTTTATGAATGCCATGCTAGGAACATACATGGGAATTTCACAAGGAAAGTTACAGTTGAAGTTACAGGTAATGTAAACCATTTAATGCAATTATAGGCTTACTACTTCATCTACCAATCTCCACACATCCATCTGCTACACTACATTACAACATCTAAACAGAATTAACCCTTAGTTATTTTAACATGCTACCACTTGCAATTAAGATGCAACTTTGCCCAAAAGAAAAGATTGTTACAGTATTTAAGTCTATTTTTATTAGCCTCATAATCTTAACAATATCTAAAATACAGATAATCTGTATAACTGTAAAGTAAAAACGTGAACGTTTGTAAAAACAACATAATCAGTGGTTACTCCAGTTTCAGAATCGCTAATTAGGGTAAGAGTATTAGAGCAAGGAACTAGGATGATGGCAGTGCGTGATTGATTTGTTTATTTATTCTGTTTAAACAGGATAATTATTCAAAGTATCAGTTCCAGGGAGGACCAGGGCTAATGACAGAAACACAAAAAAGACACAAAATAAGAGAGCTAGAAATTACAGGTGATGAGGAAAAGTACCCCCTTGAATCAAATTATAAGAGTTTGGATGTCTTGAGTATTTGACAGCACACACGTTTCTACTCTGAATGTAAAATGTGTATTGCAGTTATTTAACAAGAGAATATTTAGGAGCGTTCAGAGGGAATCAGAAATATTGAAAACCAAATGTACTTGGAAACAAAAAGGTCTTAAATTAGCTAACACCCTCACACATGCAACAAACAAATACACTCTTAGAATTGAATGAAATACATGTTTTGCTTACAATTTGTTTTTTTATTTCCTTCTCAGATTACCTCATTCCAATAATAGCTGGAGTTGTAGTACTAATTGTTCTTGTTATTCCAATATTAATAATGGTCCTGTACTATGTATACTACAAACAGCATAAAACAGGAGAGTACAACCTCAAAGGAAAACCTTCAAGTGCAAATGGCAGCGTGGCACATAATGGAAAGGCAGCTGATGAAATACCCTTAACACAAGTATGAACCCACCGAAAAGGACGTTTGTTATCCACCTGCCTACCGTTCTCCCGAACCCTCAGAAATCCAGCCAAGCACAGTATATAATTAAAGAATTAACTGCAGGTTTTTACCTACATAAGACTTCCAAACATTCTTGTCTTTTGACTTTATGAAGGAGCCGCATTGCTGTCAATGATCCCCAGACCTCTTGCAGTGCTATGCCAAGGCCATGCTGTGGGATGATGTTGCTCTGCTACATTGAAAGACAGAAGGCATATGGAGCTTGTCTTTGTTTCTTCATGAAGACAGGAGCCTGTCCTCTTGTTTGCACGCTCAGAGGGATTTATTTATCTTGCAGAGCGACAGGTTTGAACCCAAGCATAAAAACAACGCCCTGGAGAAGAGCCCTTGTATTTATACTCACTTGTGCACCTGTGCAGTACCAGCATTGGAAAGAACTCAATAGAATTTCAGAGCAGGCTCCTCTTTGTGATGTCATCAACAGTTTCTTAAAATACACTGCACAGAAATACAGCTTTAAGCTAACACTCTTCACTAAATTGATATATTGTAGGTATTTACTTTTTAAAATGCCTTTTTTTGGTTTGGAAATGTAACTGTATACAAAAATGACTGAATATGTCTACTGTACTAAAACAAATTGAAAATAGCTTAGCACAAGGCGCATATCAGATATCAGTTCAAATGTAAAGTTTATATAAAAACACAACTTTTTCTTAAATGAGTAAAAACCAAAACTTTAGGTGAAGCCCATTCATCCTGCCACCAAACTGCAGATTCACTCCCAGTGCAAAGTCTCGAAAAAATCTTCAGAAAAACGATAAGTGAAGTTTGCAAGGAAGCTGTTACGCTAAAGTTATTTTGCCCCTTTTAAGTTTAATCCAAGTTTCTTGTCATGGGTGCTTTAGAATCTTCCAATAACAACCCACATTGTATAAAATATTATATTTATAACACAGTTTATTTTTAATAAGATGGTTCTGATTGTGATTAGAATCATAAAACAGTGCCTTGAGGAATGTAATCAGTAGCTAGTGTTTATACCACTGTAACAAAAATGTTTGTTGGTTTTATTTTATTTCATGTTAAAGATATACTTAAAATGCACAGAATTTTTTTTGTATTTCCACAAATTATTGTAATCAAAATCTACAGCCTACTAGAAGTCAACATGCTGTGTGTTGACTTTAATCACCTGTTGAGACTAACATGGTGGAAAGAAAGCTGGTTGCTGCTGTGCAGCTGTAAATTGCTGTAAAACAGGGTCTTGGCAGCAAAAAGGACAGAATGGTGAATAACAGTATATTATTTTCAAGCAAGTCTTTAAGCTCCAAAGTAATAACACTGAAAGATTGCAATGGCAAGGCACTTCAATAAATTGTCATTTTTATATAATGTGTTGAAAAATGTAAATAGTCTGTTTTTTTTTTTTTCACAAACAGTAGGTTAGCTTTGAGAAACACCACAGTATCAAGAATTTAAAAACAGTCAAATCACGGTGCTATTGCAGTCTTCTAGAGATATGCAGATTTTTTCACAAGAATTCTAAAACCTGGAAAATGCGGAGGATTTGAAATATTGCATAGCACCAACCCTGCACCATGACTAGCCATTGCTATTAGTCCTCTGTATTACTTCTCACCTGAACAAAGCGATCACCTGCTCTCGATAGCTAGAGAACTCCAGAATGTTATAATTGGATGAGATGGGCACCTACACAAAGATAATAAACAAAACAATATGCTAAATAAAATAAAGTGAAAGGATAATACTGCAGTATGGTTTACCTGCACAGCCACTATGAAAGTGTCCCATAGTAAAAGCCTAGCAAAGTGCAATCAAGCTTAGTGAAAGCATAGCGAGGTGTGGTAAAGCAATTCACTTTTATAAGGGACTTTGTGACTTCAAATTGGTTGGGAGCACTAAGCCAACACAATGCCTCCCTTAAAAAGGTTCCAGTGCACCTCCCTACAGTTTAAAAATGTTACCACAAGACAAAAACGACATTGAAAAAAAGAAAGCGCTTAAACTAAAAACAGGACTTGCAGGTGCGATTTATAACCTTCAAATACTTCGAGAAGTAGCTGCAGCATTGACTTACAGACCGTTTTCTAATTGAATGCAAACTTGGGCATCTTGGGACACTACAAAAATGAAGGTCATTTTTATGCAAACTTCTGTTACAAATGCAGGTTCTTTTGTTTTTTGGGGTTTTTTGTGTAAATGGGATGCACATACCTGCACATTCACAGATGACAACCTCCAAACTAATTTGTAAAAGTTGAAATTAAAACGTTTTGGTGTGGACTTACTGTGTTACAATTGTATGTATATACTATAATAAAATCATTATATTTTACAATGTCAGTGGTGTTATGTAGAAGTGCAAACGTATAACCATTTTAGCCAGGACGTCTTGCGTTTGCCCTCATCCTTCACCATGCAGAGGGCACTAATATACTGTATGAAATCAAAAAGTGGAAATTTCCTGAAGGAGCCCCCCTCCGCCCCCTTTGTAGAGTGAAGGGGGATTATTGGTAGAGAAGACCATTAAGAAAATGGAGCAGGGGTTCCTCACCTTTATTCCTCAATAGCACACATCTCACATTGTGATGGGCTTTGATGTCTCAAATGCCATTACATTCAATTTGTACCATTTCTTTTTTTACTTCATCTCAACATTTTGTGTGGCCAATCAAAGGTACTGCACAACAGACACGTGTTGGCCATATGATTTTTTGTCTGCATGAAAGCAGTGACGCACAGGAAGTGGCAGATGCCCACGTCCCCATACAGACGTGAATATCCTCACCACAGGAAATCAGTGAGATGTACAGTTCTTGTATGATACAGCCTTAGTTAGCACTTCTTTTACAGTCCAGTCTTCTATGTTTGTTTTCAACATGCTGTTGTTTTTGTTGGCTTTCTCAGTTTATTGTAATTACAGCACAGGTTCATTTTTGTGTTTGAATAGTTTGGTTGTGTGTAGAACTGTACAGTAAATTGAATGCTTGTTTAATAGTAATCTCTCTCTCTCTCTCTCTCTCTCTCTCTCTCTCTCTCTCTCTCTCTCTCTATATATATATATATATATATATATATATATAAAATCACAGTCACACAACCACTCCACTGAAGTGTTAATGTATTTTAAATAAGTTGCAGTAGAAGGGATCTGTTTACTGAAATATTTCCTCTTGCTTGTTTTGACCTTGATGAAGGCTGACATATCCTCCCTGTGTTGTTTTCTTCATGAGACAGCAGTATTGAAGCCAGCTGAGCTCTTATCAGGATTCATGCACTGTTCTGATCATTAAAATCAAGGACAGTTAAGTGCTATGAAGGGGAAGTTTAGCAGTATTTATGGGGCTTCCTGCATGTGTGCTTAAGGCGCCAGTAGTTTTGCATTGCAGTGAAACTGCCACAGCATTGCTTTAGAGGTTAAAGCAGGGTTTTGAAAAATACAGCATTCCACGTCCCCACGTGCTGCTACACCTGTTTAAACAACGTACCTGCATTTCTCTTTTCATTGTTAACATCCTGACAACTTTTTACACTTGTAACTTTCAAATCTTTTTCAAAGCTCTTTTCAAAATGTCCGCTCTAGTGCACTGATAGTGCAAGGATTATTTCAAACCCACTGATAGTGCAAGGATTATCTAAAACTTCTGTTGGTAATGCCTGTAATAAATATACATTGCCCAGGTTTATGTGAAAAAGACCACTGGACACTGTTATAGCCAAGGACACTCTATTACTACAAAAGCATTGAGTCAGTGGTTCAGAATGTATGCCTCAACACAAATGGTAGAATGTTTATGTGATCTCTCCATCTGTCTCTTGTGGGTTTTAGCTGAACTGCTCATACAAGCCATTTCCCCTTGTAGCTAATACACACAAAACATGACTATTTATCTGTCTTTCTGTATATTAAACATTGAATTAATGAAGGGCCCTTATACAGGAAAATATAGGACTTGTACAATTTACTGTCGACATGTCTGACAGATGAGGATGAAAAATATTGAGGGAGCGCAGAGATTTAATCATTTTATATTGCAAAATACTTTTTCTGTTTTCTGTAAGTTACATGAAGATATCTTTCATGTAAAACGATGGCAGAGAAGCAGTCAGGAGGGACACCTCCAAACACTGAACTGATGCTTTATAGTTTACATAAGAAAGCAGCAGTTACTTCTCTTCCACTACCATTTAACTTGCTGTTGATAAGAGCGCCCTCCTGTGGCTTTAGGTAGTACTGATAAAGTGATATTGCATACAGTATCAGCTGCACTTTTGTGAAACAAACTCCTGCAACAGAGTTTAAATAAACACCGTGTTATTAAAATGCACCTTGCTTTACCCTGGACCTTAAACAGGATATTGCTGCTCTAGAAAGAGTGCAAAGAAGATCAACCAGAATTATCCCGGGTTTAAAAGGCATGTCGTATGCAGACAGGCTAAAATAATTGAATCTATTCAGTCTTGAATAAAGAAGACTACGCGGCGATCTGATTCAAACATTCAAAATCCTAACGGTATAGACAATGTCGACCCAGGGGTCTTTATTTTACCTGAAAAAAGAAACAAGGACCAGGGGTCACAAATGGAGATTAGATAAAGAGGAGGAGGCTGTGTGGTCCAGTGGTTAAAGAAAAGGGCTTGGAACCAGAACGTCTCCGGTTCAAATCCCACCTCAACCACTGACTCATTGTGTGACCCTGAGCAAATCACTTAACCTCCTTGTGCTCCGTCTTTCGGGTGAGACGTAGTTGTAAGTGACTCTGCAGCTGATGCATAGTTCACACACCCTAGTCTCTGTAAGTCGCCTTGGATAAAGGCGTCTGCTAAATAAACAAATAATAATAAAGAGGCATTCAGAACAGAAGATAGGAAGCACTTTTGTACACAGAGAATTGTGAGGGTCTGGAACCAACTCCCCAGTAATGTTGTTGAAGCTGACACCCTGGGATCCTTCAAGAAGCTGCTTGATGAGATTCTGGGATCAATAAGCTACTAACAACCAAACGAGGAAGATGGGCTGAATGGCCTCCTCTCGTTTGTAAACTTTCTTATGTTCTTATCATTCAACATATGATATTTGATATTCAGAGCCAATGTGCTTAAATTACAACCAAAACCATAGAAACTCTAGGATAACACTTACCAATACTATTCTAAAATGTGGGAATTTAATCGATTATTGGAAAAGTATTGGGAAGCGTTAAGCTTGTCATTTGCAAAGTGTCATAGGGATTGGTTAGAATTTAAGCACTAAAGCGTTTTTCACATTAAGTGCAGTTCACGTTGAATGGGTTGTTTAGGGCTCAACGTGATTGTACTGTATTGTGCATGTTCATGAAAAGCCCTGATTCTTTAATCATAGTATTGGGAAGTGCTAGGCTTGCCATTTGCAACGTTTCCAGTGGTTTGGGTTGAGCTTCAGCGTTTACTTTTTTCACATTGAGCCAGGGGCGGCGCCACGCTTGGGACTGAGGGGCCTGGGCCCCCCCATTTTGCTCATGGGCCCACCCAGTCATGCAGCGATTGACAATTAAAAACATTTCATGCCAAACCGTATCAGACTGTAATCTGCTGCGGCGACTCTAGCTCATCCTTGTGGTTCAAAAAATATATCCGTCCCACCCACCTCAGCACCGTTGTCATGGTTATGAAAAAAAAAGATTGGTTATTGTACGGCTGAGATATGAGATCTTACGTCTTCGATACTATAGTATCGAAATTACAGCGCGTCAGGAGCATACATACAGGAAATTTTCTTTCATTGCAAGGCACGCAACTAGCTTGTGCAGCTGCTGTTTAGTTATTTTTTACATTTGCAATTACCTATCTAATTACCTACACAGGGCAACAGTGTGGAGTAGTGGTTAGGGCTCGGGACTCCTGACTGGAAGGTCGTGGGTTCACTCCCAGGTGAGGAGGCACTGCGGTTGTATCCTTGAGCAAGGTACTTTAACTAGATTGCTCCAGTAAAAAAACAACTGTATAAATTGATAACTGTATGTAAAAATAATGTGATATCTTGTAACAATTGTAAGTCTAAGAAATATAATAATACCGAATGTTTAGCAAACTTTGCAGTAAACCATAGCTATATTTGTGTCTTACGCATTAGCTATGTCCCGACACATTTTTTAAAAAGAAAACGAACCGACGAATCAACAAATGCGCCAGTAATGTCAGTACCTACATTTAATTTTATCAATTTGAATTCAGTTGACTGATGCAGCTGAGATGTATGTTATGCTCAACTCATGCCTCTATTCCTGTTTCGTTTTTGTTCCCATGTAAATGACACTTGTAAAGCTCAAAGGGAAGTATTAACATTCACTTTTAGTCACTGTATGAGAGCTTTTTAAATTTAAGCTCACTTTGAGAAGTCGAAACACGTTTGAGAGCTTTTGTCAGATGCTAACCTTATAGCATTTGTGCTGCTATGCCTGTTGGTAGTAAATCGGATTTCCGTCTGTCAAAATGTTTTGGTAGAGTGTGCGTCCTTGGGGAATATGCTGCTACTTCTGACAGTATAGTCAAAAATCTTCTAGTTACTATAAAGATCTTTGATAGTGTCCTCAGTACACATATTAGGAATTACGTCATTACGTCATAAACGGCCCAGCCAGGAATTAAATCCTGCAGTCGCTACTGCATTGAGTTTTTTTAGGATGTACCTTTAGTGACAGGCAGGATTTCTCAATCCACACACAGGCGGAGGGCGGACGCGAACCCGGGACCTTTCGCTCTAAAGCATAGTGCCGATACGGCTGCACAAGAGACAGCTCTTTTGCAAGGAGCGTCTATCAAGCTTGTCTTTCTGTGTGATTACGTCACCGACCATCCCTGCTGCTGCATTCCCCCGTGCACGTTACAGTATGTTAATTTAATCATGTGATGTTGTCTTTCTGCACCATTTGTCATTCAAACGATTGCCCCTTGATATATACTCATATTGCTAACACCACAGCATCAGAAATTAACTCGATATGTCAAAGAAATGTTTTAAACACGAGAAAAATAACCGGAGTTTGCTGACGCTGTATTGCCTTCTATACTCTGTGCATATTCTATACCATGTACATATTTCAAACTATATACAAATGTAGTTGTTTTTGCTTAAAACAAAAAGCGTACGATTTCAGGAAATGTTGATCATTTTGGTCGGCCCTAATCATTGCGCATGCGTATACAAAACGGTTTTTTTTTTGGTTTTACTTTCGATTTTAGCCTAAGAATGCTAGATTCGCTGTTTCGAATCGAACTTAGAACCCTTTACTACAGAACGTAAACAAATGGAACCTGGAAATCTCATTACCTGTGTTTTAGCTCTTCTGTTTTCTACTACAGAAAGTAAGTGCCCTGTATTGTTTTATATGGGTTCTCCTACAGGTAAATTAAATGTGTTTAACATCTGTTAAGGCAGATTTTTATTCTAAATTGTGTTCTACACATTTGGGTTTCCAGAGCTCCTAATGCAAAATGATTTACATTAAGCAGTGGTTATACTGCATAAAACCAGGATTTAATGTTGCGTTTTATATCCGTTGGTAGTCTGTTTGACCACTTTTCTTACTTTTCTTTCCTAACCACTACTCCACACTGCTACCCATAGATGTGTGTGTGTGTGTTTGTGTGTGTGTGTGTATTCTTTAAGAAAATGTATTGCACCTGTCTGAATTAATGAAACATACATTTTTATTAAATCAATATTTTATCTGTATTGCTTTCCTTGTGAAAGATAATAGAAGTGTTGAGATGATTGTTATTATCTCTTTTAGGTGTCTCTTCTGCTGTCTGTGATGTGAATATTGACCCCTCTAGAGTCATGGTGAGATTTGGAGACCCAGTGACTGTCAACTGCTCCACAACACGTGAAGATGTATTGGGGGCTGGCTGGGAGTCTTCTGTTAACCCTGTGAATGAACCGAATAGTAAAATAGCAGTTTGGAATGTCAGCAGCCTCACTGTTTGGGATGCAGAGCCAAAATGCTTTATAAACTACATGAATGAACCCCGTCAGTGTGTAGAAAAACTGGATTTGGTTATTTACAGTAAGTGACTTCATATAACACTTATTTTACATTGTTTGTAAGCAGATTGTATGTGGGGTGAAAACTACAGAATACTGTTGAACCTTGTCATTATGCAGAAAGTTTAGTACTGATATATACAGTAAGTGCCCCTACTGTATCAGCACCTCTGTGCAGTAGACAGTGTGTCCCAAGTTCATGGAGTTGCATTGCTGGGATCTGCACATGGTTCTGCCAGGGTTTCTTCAGGATAGCATCCCAGTGTTATTTTTCAAACTTTTCTGTATGGACAGCGTTTGCTGCATAATCTGCATTGTCTTTGTTTGTTTGGTATATTTCTATACAGAACACTGATCTGAGCCTTTTAATATCACCCTGTAGCAAAAACAATATTGTTTATGTTCATTTGCAGAGTATCCAGAAAACGTCTCCCTCATTGCTCCTGACTTTATGAAGATCGGTGAAGAATCTAAAATAATGTGCCAGGTCCTAGATGTGTCTCCTATCAGATATCTCAGTGTGAAGCTGTATAAGGGAGATGAACAGCTTGGGAGTAGAAGCTTTACTCATGACTCAGCAGTGTTTCCTGTGAATGGAAACGTCCCCATTCCAGTGACACCAACCAGAGCAGACAATGGAGTGGAGTACACTTGTGTGGCAGAGCTTCAATTGGGACCCGGAGGACCGAAACCAAATCCAGAAAAACGCTCTCCTCCCTTGAAAATACCAGTATTTTGTAAGTTGAGCAATTATTTTTCATTCTCTTGCTCTCCTAGCCTGCTGATTCTTTAATAATTATAAACCACATGACTGTAAACTGAAAACCAGCATTATAGTGGGAAAGCATGCCTAACATTTTTCAAAATAATGTGGCCAGGGTCTGATCAAGACAGGTAAATTAATGTAAATCATAGAACTAGAATCCTCCACAGTCACCCGTTGGATGGAAAAGAAAGCCTATGTATTAAAACAAACAAGCCCAGTTGTACAAAGTCAAATCCAAAGATGAAAATGGCCCACACTGTAAATTCTTTGTCTGTTGTAAATGTGAATTTGCGTTTCCCATTGCCCTGCTCCTCCTCCACCTGGTTTCAGATAGGATCTGAAGAGCCTTCCTCTCTTTGTTTACTCTCCTTTTTTCTTTTCAGACAAGCCCAGTCTATTGAGCGCTGCTGAAGAAAATGTTGAAGTTCGTGAAGGGGGCAGTATAGTTTTAAACTGCTCTGCTGATGGGAACCCAGCCCCCACGTATGAGTGGAAATACCCCAAAGCTGATAATGTACAGGAGATAACGAAGGATGGAGTGTCTACTGTAAACATCACAAGAGCCTCGTCTAGCAATGCCAGGGTTTATGAATGCCATGCTAAAAACAGATATGGGGTCGCAATGAAGAACATCACTCTTACAGTCAAAGGTAACGTTTACATTTTTGCCTAGAAGAGGTGTGTAAAATATTCATAACAACTTGGATGTTAAAGCATAAATATTGTTGTTTACAGTTGTTTACAGTCAGGGCACCGGGGTAATAAACATTTTCAAATCATACACATATTATTTGGCAAACGTGGTTAATGGCAAAATAACTTTGAATAGTCACACATAGTGAGTTCTCGGTTTGGATAAAATAAAATACAGATAACTAACCTTCCCCTTCAGTTTGTAGTAAGATACTGTTTGGTGTTGGGTATCAATAGAAGTACAAGAAATGCAGGATACACTAATGACTTTGTTCATTTCTTATGTACAGGAAGAAGCCATTGGATTGGAATTGGAGTTTTGTCTGTGGCTGTAATAGCAGTAATAGTATTGATCTACAGACGAATAAAGGCCTGAAGTGTTTTGTGAAGCAAATCGAAAGAATACAGCTGAAGTGTTCATGATAGTTAGCAGCCTCTTATGCAGCAAACTCTTTGTGAAACTGGACTCTTGTGTTTTTTGTGTTCAGAGCCAGAGCCAAATATGGAGCTTGTTTTCATACTCCTAAAAGGACACAAGAATATCTACTGTACCATTTGAAATAGATTATTCTTTTAATGCTGTTTAACAGTGTGTCGAGCCATGTCATGAAATCCTACCCACAGAACAACACTTAAAGTACAGCAAGAAGAGTCTCATTCATCCATTGTCTTAACATGAAAGATGATAATAATGGTTTCTAACAGTAAGCTGCATTAATGTCCTGCATGTTGTTGTTTTTACAAATGTTCACCAAATTGCACATTCTGGAATTGTTAATGCCTGTGTTTTTTTTACATGTAATGATTATTTGTTTAAATGCAAGGCTGTGCATCTTTAAAACACAGAAGATAGCATGGCACAAAATAACAGGTTACTAACACTCTCTTCTGTATCAAGTGACTTATTTACTGCTATGACACTACAGTAACCGCAGGCTACATAAAGCTTATCCCATATAATGCAAATGTTTAATTACAATTGTTTTTCTGAGAAGCATTTATGTTTTTTTATTGAGTTAATTTTGCTGTAATTGTCAACAGTAATGCTGAGCAATCAAAAAATGTATTTACTATGACTTAGTTGTATAATGAATTAACATAACAAAAGTGATTAAATATCTCATTAATAAATGTTGATTAATGAATCCCAGTATCTTGTTTCCATTTTCTGCTTTGTCAGTCCCGACTGAATCTATTATATTTGTATTTGTATTATATTTATATAAGATAATCTGCTGCATCTGTATTTTAAATAATAATTATTGTCTGCTAGATAAATTAACCTTAGACTGTTTGTCATCCTAATCTAATGCGGCTTCAAATTCCTCACATCCCACCTTAAAGTAGTGTTGTGCAAAGTGTGGGGCGTGAATAAATTAGACTGATTTTAAATGTTGAATTTGTGATACATGTTTTCAACATTTATAAACTTTATCAAAGTACAAATTTAAAAACTTTTAAGAAAGTGTATGTTGACATTTATGTATTTAGCTAAATCTGGACTTAAATCCAGGAAAATACACGATTTAAATTAAATCCAAAAGAAAAACAAAAAAAAAACACCTGTTAAAATATAAAGTTAAAATGTATGCTAAGAAAAGGGGGCAGCATATAAAACGTTTGTGCACCACTGCCTTAAAAACACGACTGACAAAAGCATGATACAATTGAGAGTAGCCGATCCCAAAGAAATGATGCAATCCTGAACCGCAGCGGAACACTAGAGCTCTGAACATCATTTCCAATCAGAATTCAGTGAATCAAAGAGCTTTAACTCAGACTAACCACTAAACAGTGGATATACCATCAATGACAGAATCACTGACCTGCACAAGACAGCTCAGCACAAACAGAATACAACTTGAATTGCAAAGGGATTTTTTTGTAAATTATAAATAAGAAGTAAACAAAGATTTACAATACAAGTTAAAGTTGAAATAACGAAATTAGCCTACAATGTGCAGTGCAGTTTATTTGCATCAGCAAGGGTCATTACAGTTGCAGGAAATTACCAAAAATGACACATTCCTGTGGCAGGGTGAAAGCCCTGCCGGTGTAATGTGTGGGTGTGTGTGGGGAATATTGGGTTGGCAGGGAAGGGGTTAAATTCCTCCCTGCCAGAAAAGCACATGGGAATGTGGCTCGGGCTGTAAATTGAATAATTGATGGTTAATTAGGCTCCACTCACAGGTGTATATAAAGGGTAATCACGGGTGTTAATCTCAGAGTTGAATGTGGGTTGAGTTAATGTGTGTTTGTTGGTGTAACTGCTGTTGTCCTCTAGGGACAGTACCTGTAGTTTCACATGCTTCTAAATCACTTAGCATATTTTAAAAGTAGTCAGCAGTTTAAAATACCTTTTTCTAAACTTCAGGATTTACACAAATGGTAGAGTGTTTATGTGATCTCTCCATCTGTCTCTTGTGGGTTTTAGATGAACTGCTCGTACAAGCCATTTCCCCTTGTAGCTAATACACACAAAACATGACTATTTATTTATATAAAGATATGTTTCATGTAAAATGATGGCAGAGAAGCAGCCAGGAGGGACACTTCCAAACACTGAACTGCTGCTTTACAGTTTAAATAAAGCAGCCGTTACTTTTCTTACACTACCATTAACTTGCCATTGATAAGAGCGCCCTCCGGTGGCAGTACTGACAAAGTGATGTTACATACACTATCAGCTGCACTTTCTGGTGAAACAAACTCCTGCAGCAGTCTAAATAAACACCATGGAATAAAAATGTTACCCTGGACCTTAAACATCCTCATCATTCAACACGTGCTGCACTTTAAAGACAAGTCAATTGAACCCCAAGCTCAGCTGCGGCCCTGTTCACATTTTAATGTTGATGCAAAATAACTAGTATATCTAGCCACAAACCTAGTATTGTTCCCAAATCAATAACACATAATTTAAAGAATACACTTGTATCATCTGTACACGTTTTATATTTTCTTTTCAGCGTTTAATATTATTGCCCCTTGATGAGTTGCCCTTTTTACATTACACAAATTGATTTCGTGAATTATATCAGGCTTTAGTGACTATTGTGCATTTTATTTTAACAATGCAAAGTGTAATATTTATCTTGGCCAGAATAACGTTATAAACCCAAAGATTGATAAAGTTACATGTAAATCTTAAACGATTATTTGCCCATGTTTTCTCAAACATCACAACACAAGGAATCTCCAACATTATAGGTTGAAGCAAAGCAATTTAGGAATTTCCAGTGCTTCTGTTTATATTGCACATTTACAGCGCTTTACCAAATGTCTCTGATTCCACAGACTAGTCCTGTACGGTATCCACAGAAGGTGTTGATTAACGCTCGGGTAGAATTTACATTTATTATTCCAAAAGACAAATAAATGAATAAATACATAAATAAATAAATACAATAAAATACAAATAAATAAATAAATAAATACATAAAACTGTAGTGGGCATTGAATCACGTTCCCAAGTAATGATCGCCATTGCGCGAGTGATTTTTTTTAACTTTCTGTTTCGAGGCGGGGAAAGGCTGATCTTGTAGGATCGCACTGTAAGAGCACATTTATAACTCCTTACTAGAACACAACACATGGAGCCTGGGGCGCTGCTGGTTTGTGTAGGACTTCTGCTTTTTAATTCAAAAAGTAAGTTTCCTTTATTGGTTTTAATTTTAGATTTTTACAAGATGTTTAATTGGTGATATAATATTTCGATGGATTCTGGTACCAGTATTATTAGCCGTGTTTAACACCTCTTGTATAAGATCAAGTTGTATTCCTAAACATTTGTGTTTATAATTGTGCTTAATGCAAAAAAGAAAGTTAAAAATATAAAAAAACAAAAACAAAAGGGGTTGTAATAATGAACACGCTGCATTACGGACATTCGTTTTATGTACTTATTAGGCTAGCAATGCAAAAACAGAAAATAGAGTTGGGCGTTCCCGCATATGGGTTTAGTATGAGTGGCAATAAACAGTACGGTTCATTTATAAACAGTATGGTTCATTTATAAACAGTATGGTTCCTTTGTTAACAGTATGGTTCATTTACTGTATTTTTAAGATGGTTAACCCTTTCAAGGCCGGGTTTAGACCTCTATGCTGGAAATCTGAGCCGGGTTTGTTTGTTTTGTTTTGTTTAGAAATTTTAAAGAAAATGCACACTTCTTTTTAAGAATCGTAAGTAATTACCTTTGTATCTAATCACCGTAAAACCATAGATCATTTAAAAGCTTAGAACTTGAAGAATATTATTGTCAAAGTGTTAAATGTAAGTGTTAAATGGTAAATGTAAAAAGATACAAAATTGGCAGAAAACAGTTTCCCCATAACACTTTATCCTCGTACCAACCCATTTCAGTGTTTCAGGGCCCAGATGATGGTGCTACAGATAAAGGAACCCCGCAAGAGATACCGTTGTAATCTGTAATGATGACCCTTTTTACCAGTAACTACTGTATTTACATAATTCAGAACATGTTGGAATATAAAATTACAAAGTGAAATTACAAACATTTTTCAATAATTATCCACATCGACTGAAGTGTATACCTATGGCTTTAAATAACTATTGACCTCTGTCAACCAAAATTGTATGCCATCAAGGGTGTGGTGTTAATATAAAAGTTAATTTGAAGATAAATAAAAAATAAGTTTTCCCAATACCATAAAGTGGATGAGCTTTGACATTCTGAAGTCAAGTAATTAAATAACAAAATACTTCAATCAAATAGTAAATAAATAAGAGTTTCTGCTTATGTGTAGTTAGCGCTCAGTAAGGAGTTAGGATTTTGTTTGTTTTTGTATTATTAATTGCTAATACTGAAGTTTCTGTGTTGCACAGCACAACTGAGCTGTTTTCCTGTCAAACCAATAAACCTTGCAAAGTACACACAGTACTTACTTTTGCCAGCTCGGAAGCAGAGCACAGCCCTTCCAGCTTCCTTGTACTCAACAGCCTCGAATGAATTGGCTGTGGGGGTTTATATTCCGCACAGGAATCTTTTGTAGCAAAGGTTTTGCTTTTGTGGATGAGGAAAAAGTTATAAGAAATAGGTGTCTACAAATATTTATTTCAGCATTTTTTTTTTTGCAAAACTCCAAAAATGCTAATTCAAAAGTATTCATACCCTGACAAGGAAAATGAAATTAATAGCTAGTTGAGGAACTTTTAGCAATAACCTCTTTAAACAATTAGGATATTTGTCAATGACCTTTTGGTATGATTAGTGATTTTTGACCATTCTTCAACGCAGAATTGTTCCAGTTCATTCAAATTATGGAATCCATTCTACCACGTATTGAAACTAAATTTCCTGCGCCATGAGAGGAAAAACAGCCCCATAGAAAGATATAACCACATCTATCAGCGTGACCAAATAACTCAATCTTTGTTTCATCACTCCACAAAACCTTTGACCAGAACTCATATCCACCATTCAAATGACATTTTGCAAACTTTAAGTGATTGTCCTTGTGAAGTTTTCCTAAGAGTGGCTTTTTCCTTGGCCTGTGACCATTGAGACCTTCACTATGCAATACTCAACCAATGGTTGAAATGGAAATCCCAGTCCCACTTGCACCCAAGTCATTTAGAATATCTTTGGCAGTCAATCTCGGATTGTTATTAACCTTCCTCACAATTCTACTATTTGTTCTTGGTGAAAGAACCTTCTTTCTTCCAGACCGAGGGAGCGTTGTGACAGTACCATGAGTCTTGAACTTCTTGATAATAGAAACAACAGTTGAAATTGGGATACTCAAATGCTTGGAAATCTTCTTGTATCCTTCTATCTTGTATCCTATCCAGCTTTATGACAATACATAGTGTTCTGCCTAAGGTCTTCAGATAGCTCTTTTTCTAGACAGCATTCTCTAGACTTTTCTAGAATTAGGTTCTGCATTATCATATTGAAATTTCTAGTACTTTGTAGACAATACTATCACAGCATCAATGGGTATGAATACTTTTTAATTCGCATTTTTAGACTTTTGCAAAACGTTTGCTACAAAAGATTTTTCCTAAAATTCTTTGAGAAATTTCTAGAAATTATACATTTTTATTGGGGTATTTAAACTTTTGACTACAACTGTAGTAGTAGGGCTGCTCCGATTAATAGATTTAATAGATTAATCCGACCGATTAATCAACTAAAGAGTGGATCGCAGCTGAATTTTGCATGATATTGCTTATTATAGAGCGTTATTAAGAATTGTATTGCGACTTCATCTCTTTGGTGTCTCCCGTTTTGCTAGATGCAATAAAAAGGAGAAGTACAGGAAGCCACGTGCGTAGCTGTAATGGTGAACGCAGCTCAGCTGTCTTGTGTTTTCAGGGATGTGCTGACAGTGGCCCGAATGAACGGTTGTTCTGTGAACATTTGTTACACTTACTAAAAAAATGTAATAATAAAAATACCTTTAGAAAGACTACATTCCCACTGAGCTTATTCTTTTAGATTCGAATGATTTAGAAGTATTTCTATGCAGGACAACCCCTATAAGAACGTTACCTTTATTAAAAATGTGGACGGATTAATCTACTGATTAATCAACTAATGCCCATAGATTAACTTATCAAAAAATTTGAATCAAGTGACAGCCCTAATTGAAATAATGCTTCATTCCTCCTGAAAAGTGATGAAATTAAAAGCTATTTTATCATGTATACTTGCATGCCTTTGGTATGTCACAGAATAAAGCAAAGTAGCTGTGAAAAGAGATGAATTATTGCTTATTCTACAAAGATATTCTAAAATGGCCTAGACACATTTGTTGGTAACCCTTAGAAAAGATAATAAATAATTGGATTATAGTGATATTTCAAACTAATTAGTTTCTTTAATTAGTATCACACATGTCTCCAATCTTGTAATCAGTCATTCAGCCTATTTAAATGGAGAAAAGTAGTCACTGTGTTGTTTGGTATCATTGTGTGCACCACACTGAACATGGACCAGAGAAAGCAAAGGCGAGAGTTGTCTGAGGAGATCAGAAAGAAAATAATAGACAAGCATGGTAAAGGTAAAGGCTACAAGACCATCTCCAAGCAGCTTGATGTTCCTGTGACAACAGTTGCAAATATTATTAAGAAGTTTAAGGTCCATGGAACTGTAGCCAACCTCCCTGGGCGCGGCCGCAAGAGGAAAATCGACCCCAGATTGAACAGAAGGATAGTGTGAATGGTAGAAAAAGAACCAAGGATAACTGCCAGAGAGATACATGCTGAACTCCAAGGTGAAGGTACGTCAGTTTCTGATCGCACCATCCGTCGCTTTTTGAGCGAAAGTGGGCTCCATGGAAGAAGACCCAGGAGGACTCCACTTTTGAAAGAAAAACATAAAAAAGCCAGACTGGAATTTGCTAAAATGCATATTGACAAGCCACAATCCTTCTGGGAGAATGTCCTATGGACAGATGAGTCAAAACTGGAGCTTTTTGGCAAGTCACATCAGCTCTATGTTCACAGACGAGAAAATGAAGTTTTCAAAGAAAAGAACACCATACCTACAGTGAAACATGGAGGAGGCACGGTTATGTTTTGGGGCTGCTTTGCTGAGCCTGGCACAGGGTGCCTTGAATCTCTGCAGGGCACAATGAAATCTCAAGACTATCAAGGCATTCTGGAGCGAAACGTACTGCCCAGTGTCAGAAAGCTCTGTCTCAGTCGCAAGTCATGGGTCCTCCAACAGGATAATGACCCAAAACACACAGCTAAAAGCACCCAAGAATGGATAAGAACAAAACATTGGACTATTCTGAAGTGGCCTTCTATGAGTCCTGATCTAAATCCTATCGAACATCTATGGAAAGAGCTGAAACTTGCAGTCTGGAGAAGGCACCCATCAAACCTGAGACAGCTGGAGCAGTTTGCTCAGGAAGAGTGGGCCAAACTACCTGTTAACAGGTGCAGAAGTCTCATTGAGAGCTACAGAAAACATTTGATTGCAGTGATTGCCTCTAAAGGTTGTGCAACAAAATATTAGGTTAGCGGTCCCATCATTTTTGTCCATACCATTTTCATTTGTTTTCTTATTTACAATATTATGTTGAATAAAAAATCAAAGGCAAAGTCTGATTTCTATTAAATATGGAATAAACAATGGTAGATGCCAATTACTTTTGTCAGTTTCAAGTTATTTCAGAGAAAATTGTGCATTCTTCGTTTTTTGTGGAGGGGTACCAACAAATTTGAGCATGTCTGTATATACACAGTATATATAAACTACACACATACACGCACACACTTTAAAAAAATGTATTGCACCTGTTTGAATGAATGAAACATACATTTTTATTAAATCAGTAATTTATCTGTATTGCTTTCCTTGTGAAAGATAATAGAAGTATTGAGATGATTGTTATTATCTCTTTTAGGTGCCTCTTCTGCTGTCTGTGATGTGCATATTGACCCCTCTAGAGTCGTGGTGAGATTTGGAGACCCAGTGACTGTCAACTGCTCCACAACACGTGGAGATGTATTGGGGGCTGGCTGGGAGTCTTCTGTTTCCCCTGTGAATGAACCGAATAGTAAAATAGCAGTTTGGAATGTCAGCAGCCTCACTGTTTGGGATGCAGAGCCAAAATGCTTTATAAACTACATGAATGAACCCCGTCAGTGTGCAGAAAAACTGGATTTGGTTATTTACAGTAAGTGGCTTCATATAACACTTATTTTACATTGTTTGTAAGCTGACTGTATGTGGGGTAAAAACTACCAAATACTGTTGTAACTTGTCATTATGCAGAAAGTTTAGTACTGATATATACAGTAAGTACTCCTACTGTATCAGCACCTCTCTGCAGTAGACAGTGTGTCCCAAGTTCATGGAGTTGCATTGCTGGGATCTGTACATGGTTCTGCCAGGGTTTCTTCAGGATAGCATCCCAGTGTTATTTTTCAAACTTTTCTGTATGGACAGCGTTTGCTGCATAATCTGCATTGTCTTTGTTTGTTTGGTATATTTCTATACAGAACACTGATCTGAGCCTTTTAATATCACCCTGTAGCAAAAACAATATTGTTTATGTTCATTTGCAGAGTATCCAGAAAACGTCTCCCTCATTGCTCCTGACTTTATGAAGATCGGTGAAGAATCTAATATAACGTGCCAGGTCCTAGATGTGGCTCCTATCAGATATCTCAGTGTGAAGCTGTATAAGGGAGATGAACAGCTTGGGAATAGAAGCTTTACTCATAGCTCAACACGGTTTCCTGTGAATGAAAGCATCCCCTTCCCAGTAACACCAACCAGAGCAGACAATGGAGTGGAGTACACTTGTGTGGCAGAGCTTAAATTGGGACCAGGAGGACCGAAACTAAATCCAGCAAAACGCTCTCCTCCCTTGAAAATACCAGTATTTTGTAAGTTAAGCAATTCTTTTTCATTCTCTTGCTCTCCTAGCCTGCTGATTCTTTAATAATTATAAACCACATGACTGTAAACTGAAAATCAGCATTATAGTGGGAAAGCATGCCTAACATTTTTCAAAATAATGTGGCCAGTGTCTGATCAAAACAGGTAAATTAATGTAAATCATAGAACTAGAATCCTCCACCGTGATCCGTTGGATGGAAAAGAAAGCCTATGTATTAAAACAAACAAGCCCAGTTGTACAAAGTCAAATCCGCAGATGAAAATGGCCCACACTGTAAATTCTTTGTCTGTTGTAAATGTGAATTTGCATTTCCCATTGCCCTGTTCCTCCACCTGTGGTCTCAGATAGGATCTGAAGAGCCTTCCTCTCTTTGTTTACTCTCCTTTTTTCTTTTCAGACAAGCCCAGTCTATTGAGCGCTGCTGAAGAAAATGTTGAAGTTTGTGAAGGGGGCAGTATAGTTTTAAACTGCTCTGCTGATGGGAGCCCAGCCCCCACGTATGAGTGGAAATACCCCAAAGCTGATAATGTACAGGAGATAACGAAGGATGGAGTGTCTACTGTAAACATCACAAGAGCCTCGTATAGCAATGCCAGGGTTTATGAATGCCATGCTAAGAACACATATGGGGTCGCAATGAAGAACATCACTCTTACAGTCAAAGGTAACGTTTACATTTTTGCCTAGAAGAGGTGTGTAAAATATTCAGAACAACTGGGATGTTAAAGCATAAATATTGTTGTTTACAGTCAGGGCACACAGGTAATAAACATTTTCAAATCACTTACATATTTGGCAAACGTGGTTAACGATAACTTTGCCTAGTCACACATAATGAATTCTCAGTTTGGATAAAATATAAATACCCCCCCAAGCTTGTAATGTATTTCGTAAGATAATCTTTGGTGTTGGGTATTAATAGAAGTACAAGAAATGCAGGATACACCATAATGACTTTGTTCATTTTCTATGTACAGGAGGAATCCCTTGGGTTAGGATTATTCTTATTATTATTGGAGTTGCTCTTGCTCTTGCCATAATAGCAGGAGGAATCAGATTCTCCAGAAGACGAAAATCCGGAAGCGTTTTGTGAAGCTGATCGAAAGAATACTGCTTAGCTGTTCATGATAGTCAGCAGCCTCTTATGCTACAAATTCTTTGTGAATCTTGACTCAATGTTTTTTTTGTGCTCAGTCATATATGGAGCTTGTTATCATAATCCTAAAAGGACACAAGAATATCTACTGTACCATTTGAAATAGATTATGCTTTTAACACTGTTTAACAGTGTGTCGAGCCATGCCATGAAATCCTACCCACAGAACAACACTTAAAGTACAGCAAGAAGAGTCTCATTCATCCATTGTCTTAACATGAAAGATGATAATAATGGTTTCTAACTGTAAGCTGCATTAATGTACTGCATGTTGTTTTGTTGACAAATGTTCACTAAATTGCCTATTCTGGAATTGTTAATGTCCTGTGTTTTTTTTGAGTAATGATTATTTGTTTAAATGCAAGACTACTGTAAAACTTCAATTAAACGCCTCCTGGCGTGCATTGAAGACATGCGATTATTTGAGACCTGGCAATTATTTTAAGTTTTACGGTATGCATCTTTAAAACACAGAAGATACTGTACACTCACTACTTACTAACAAGACACTATTTTCTGTATCAAGTAACTTATTTACTGCTATGTCAGTACATTAACCGCAGGTTACATAAAGCTTACTTTTCCCATATAATGCAAATGTTTCATTACCATTGTTTTTCTTAGGAACATTTATGTTTTTGTATTGAGTTAATTTCTAAATTTTGCTACAATTGTCAATAGTAATGTTCAGCAATCAAAGTGTTATTTGTATAATTAATTAACATAACAAAAGTGATTGACTTAAAGAATCCCGGTATCTTGTTTACATTTTCTGCTTAGTCAGTCCCAATTGAATTTACTATATTTATAAAAGATAATCTGCTGCATCTGTATTCTAAATAATATTATCTGTATGATAAATTAACCTTAGACTGTTTGTCATCCTAATGTAATCCCACATTACACCTTACACATGTCGGAGAAAAGCAAGATATAACTGAGAGTAGCTGATCCCAAAGAAATGATGCAATCCTGAACTGCAGCGGAACACCAGGGCTGCGAACATCATTTCCAATCAGAATTCAGTGAATCAAAGAGCTTTAACTCAGACTAACCACTAAACAGTGGATATACCATCGATGACAGAATCACTGACCTGCACAAGACAGTTCAGCACAAACAGAATACAACTTGAATTGCAGGATATTTTGTAAATTATGAATAAGAAGTAAACAAAGATTTACAATGCAAGTTAAACTTGAAATAACGAAATAAGCCTACAATGTGCAGTGTAGTTTATTTGCATGAGTAAGGGTCATTACATTTTTACAGGAAATGTTCTGCGATGATTAATCTAAGGAGTGGATCTTGCCCTCTCACTTACATTAAGTCATATCCTGGAAAGGTATAGTCATAATTTCATGAAAAGTACAGTAGAAGGACACATTTTACAATTCCCATATTTTCCAGTTAGAAAAAAACATACATTTATAAAATATTAAAAAGCACAAGGCATATGTGAAATCCCTTTTGAGTTCTGGGGTGTCTGAAGAGATGCCATTTCTGGCCTAACTTCCACTTTTGGGGGCTTATAACTCATAGCTATTTAGCCTGTGACACTGACATTGCATATATAGTGTTTGTTGTTGTTAGATAACCTGCAGAAACTACATGATGATAACTACAGTGGTTCAGAAGTCTTGCAAGTACATTATGGCATTTGCACTGATTTAACTCTACTGCATTAACACCCATGGTCACCAGTAGGTAATATGCTGACACATTATTAAACTAGAAGTGTTCTGTGTGTGTAGCGAGGATCACAACGAGATCTTGAATGCTTTGAAAGATCTGACCTCTCAAACATGGGCCCTTTTCAGTGCTCATTTTATCTGTTATCATGGGCATCCCGCATTGTAGGACCATAACTTAAATAAGAGTGGACAGCTCATATTTTGGGATTCTTCCAGGTACTCCCACATGCAATATCAAAATAATAAAGATCCCAAAATGTAGTCCATTTGGTGTGGAATGACCCACTAAAGATGATTTTTTTCTGTAATCCTGAATTGTAGTGGAATAGCAAGGCTGCAAACATAATGTCCCATCAGGGTGCAATGAATCAAAGGAAATGGTGAAACTCTACATTGTTTTCAGACATGTTTAAACTTGTCGAGCAGCGAAGCGGCAGAATGCACAAAATATGACAACTTTGCATAAATCATGTTTCAGCACAACACAGCAGAAAGATTTTTCTTTTTTTTTTTACTTACAAGTTAAGTTACAATGCTTCCATGGCGAGTTTAATCTATTTATCACCAATTTTGTTTTCTGAAATATCCATGGCACTGTCTCAAAGGTTGACCAAGCACTGAAATTAAGCTGCATCTCAGAAACATAGTCTAAAATGTTTATGTAAACTGTAATTCTAAAGATTAAACTAATGTCAAATATGATGGGATGTTTGCATTCCTTAAGTTTTACATTTTTTTGAATGACATCATTTCAACATTTTTATCCAAAACAGTGATCATTTCGTTCAGTATATTGTGTACTCATCAGTACTCACCTTGGTTTAGAAAGAAAACTTTAGGCAGGGTTACCATACGCGTCCATGTAGCCTACACTAGGTCTGTTTGGGACAGTTCAGGCTTTTCAATTCATACCCCAATGCATTCTGGTAAGCTTAGTCCTGCTGTGAAAAGTACCAGACAGGTAAAACATACCATAATGCACAGTAATGTGATTTGAAAAGCCTGAACTGTCCCAGTGTACATGGAGTCATATGGTAACCCTAGATTAAAGACTTACGAATTGACCCGCAACTACAGTTTCTAATAGCTGAATGATGCCTGCAAAACTAGATACATGTGTTTAAGTTTAAAAAGGCATAGGGAAAGTGGCAAGGTGATTAATATACCTGGGTTGGAATCTGGCTCAGGTCACAATGGTGACAGGTGAAAGTTTGGTGGTCTCAGCTAAGCCCTCAGTGGACAACAGCCTACATCACAAAACCGTCACACATTCTGATACAAATTACAATGACAGAGCATTCAGGTGAGGTGCGCTTACAGAGGAGAATGGGTGGCTGAAGCCAGTTGTCACTGATTGTACTCTATCTTTCAGGAACGCTAAATTCACAAAGCATCAAATTAATAACTAAAATGACACTGTTGTGCAGCACACAGGATGTTATTTTACACTTCTGCTTCACACATTTACCAGTTTTCAAGTAGTGCAAGAAGTGTTATTTCTGATAGGGGTCCTTCATATTTATTTTAAGGGTTAGACCCAGAAGAGATCACACTTAAACAAGGTGCAAAGTATAACCCCCATAGCTACAAAATGTGCACTACAGTACAGTCATAATGGATGAGGCATGTTGGGCATGTTGCATCTTTTAAATCCGTAAATGAATTAATTTAAAGGATTTAAAACTTTTTCTCCTTGGGATGCATCGTTTCATTTGCAGGGAGGGTCCTGGCAGCCATGCACAGTTTCATCTTTCAAAATAAACTTTAATAATACATTTATAATCAATCAACGTGTACACATATATTACAAAAGACAGTTCGGTTTTAAACAATTCAATGAAAGGTTTCTTCATTTCTTTTACTTCCGGGTAGCCCTTTCAAAATCATTAGGTGCTTGATATGTTTCAGAAATTGTAAACAAGCACAATAAGGTACTGAACACAAATTGCAATTGGATTAAAAAAACATGTTTTATATTTGAAGACCTACTGCAGAGTGAGTCAGACAGCCACATATCAAGACTGGGATTTCTTAAAAGGATAATTACTACAGTATTTATGAATAGGAAGATCAACACTCAATCAGCCCAATAGCCTTTCTGAGTTTTGTGCATTCCAAACAATTTAACCACAGCATTTTAAGTTTATTTTACATTATATTAACTTTTACTTCAATGTACACTCTCAAATCAAGTGCAGGGCTGGTTTTGTTTGAGGGCTGAGTATGCTGCAATTCCTCATTTTGTCTGCTGAGTTGGTAAAAAGGTTAATTTAGACACTAAGGAAATGCATGTACGCAATCACAAGATGACAATGTTTAAATATATATAGTTTTTGGATACTGCTGTTTAAAGTATTGAAAGAGGGTCATTCTAGCTCAAGTGGGCCAGCTTAATGGGCGTGGTTTCCTTTGTGTGTGATGCTATTGAAGAATTGTTTTTTATGCAGATAAACCACATGTGAAAAGAGTTTGAGGGTGTCACCTGCATGCAAAAGAACAGCTTCTCCACATGGTGAGAATGTATCTGAAGCCAGCAAAAAGGCGTATCGTGATGCCTATTTTTTTTTCCATGTCGGAGCTGACCTATACAAACAACATTAATCTAAAAACTGGTTTTGAAGCCAAAAAATAATTAATTGACATAATTAAGTGGCCTAAGGGGTCAAGCAACCCCCTTAGTCTACTTAAGCTACAATAACCATATACAGTAGTAAAACACATGTAAAGTGCAATGTAGCTGTATCCAAGTGTGGTGGAGGCAAAGTAAATTACAGAGAAACAAAACTTTACAACCATGAGCTTGTCACAATAATTTGTCAACAACCAGAAAAATAAGTTTACTACACTGATATGACTTTGGACCAATGCTTCCCTAATTTGCCTTTAACCCAAGATCTGTAACTTTCCAGAACAATTGCCACCATATGTCACAGATGGCTTGTAGTGGTGACGTCAGACCCAGAAGAAACACACACAGCACTGTGAGTGAAATGGTGGCAAAGGTACCACGAAATGTTCCTGTCAGGACAAATGAGGAAGCCGGCACCTCCGCTCACTCTTTATTTCAGTAACAAAAACGCTTCTTCACTGCCAAACATGAACTACTTTAGATGTGTAATGACTGCAGTACAGGATACTGACCTTAAGGTTAGGGTTTCAGTGTAGTGAGAGGATTATCATTGTTTTAGTAACAATAATTTGATAGCCAATCAGAGTGCAGTGTCCTGACAGGAACATTTCATGGTACCTTTGTAAGCACCGTGAAATGGTGAATGCGCTTTGCTGGTGCCGGTTCACAATAAAATAAAAGGTTTAAACAAAACAAAACACTCAAAATAAATGGCGCAATGGCCAAACAAACAGACAGACAAAACAAACAGTGGACAAACACTAAACAAGTATTGTGCGAGTCCTCTCACACGAGTAGCATTTGTTTTCTTTTTAATTATTTATTATTTTAATCTCCTCTCCACACCCATTTTCCACTCAAGACCACACAACCCCGAGTGAGTGAAACATGCCTCTTATGCAGCTGTACTGAGACTCGATTGCTAATCAATCATTCAATAGGAATCTCGGTACATCTGCACGTGAACTAATTGTGTTCCCCGTGCCCCCATACTAATACCCACTTTAATCTGCATGTGGAGTGATTGTGCAATCCCTGTGCCTAAATACAATTCTATAATTTAAATCACTTGTGCTACACAGACCCATTTAGATCGCATGCACCAATACCTATACACCAACATTAACACACCACACGCAACATAACACAAAAATACGCACAGGGTCAGGGCACTTTGCCACACTACATTAGTGAAGTTACATTGTATTCATCTAATATGTCTGTCTATATATGGTCTAAAAGATGAATGGTTATTTTCCGGGTTAATTCTTAGAAAAGTGGAAATGGGATGTTTCCTATTAAATCTATTACATTCTTGAGAATTCAAGTTATGAACGAAGAAGACATGACAATAAATCAAACTGTTTGTACTCAGACTCCTTCCAGAAGATCATCATGCAGATCTTTTGACCAATGACTAAAATACAGTCTCACTGAAAAATGGTGGTGTCGATAATAAACGTGTCAGAACATTCAATTGTTTATTCGATTTAAGAACATAAGAAAGGTTACAAAACGAGAGGAGGCCATTCGGCCCGTCTTGCTCTTTTGGTTATTAGTAGCTTATTGATCCCAGAACCTCATCAAGCAGCTTCTTGAAGGACCCCAGGGTGTCAGCTTCAACAACATTACTGGGGAGTTGGTTACAGACTCCCACAATTCTCTGTTTTAAAAAAGTGCCTTCTATTTTCTGTTCTGAATGCCCCTTTATCTAATCTCCATTTGTGACCCCTGGTACTTGTGTACTTGACTTAAATTCAACACTTTTCACTATATATCCAAGCATTTTGTTGGTCTTTTTTATAGTTTCCCCACATTGCCTAGATCAGGGGTGCACAATTCCGGTCCTGGAGGGCCGGTGTCCCTCCTGGCTTTTGTTCCAACTGTGTTCTAAATTACTTAATTAGACCAATAATTGGTAATAATTGGTCCAATTAAGTAATTTAGGGCAAGGTTGGAACAAAAGCCAGGAGGGACACTGGCCCTCCAGGACCGGAATTGTGCACCCCTGGCCTAGATGAAGAAAATTCTGAGTCAACATGAACTCCTTTTTCATAGACTCCTTCAATTTCACTATCTCCCATGTGGTATTTATAACAGACATTTTTATTGCCTGCATGCAGTACCTTACACTTTTCTCTATTAAATGTCATTTGCCATTATGTCTGCCCAGTTCTGAATGCTGTCTAGATCATTTTAAATTATCTTTGCAGCTGCAACTGTGTTCGCCACTCCTCCTATTTTTGTGTTGTCTGCAAATTTTAAAAAGTTTGCTTACTATACCAGAATCTAAATCATTAATGTAGATAAGGAATAGCAGAGGATCTAATACTGATCCCTGTGGTACTCCACTGGTTACCTCGCTCCATTTTGAGGTTTCTTCTCTAATCAGTACTTTCTGTTTTCTACATGTTAACCACTCCCTAATCCATGTGAGTGCATGTCCTTTACTCCTGGGCAGCAGTGTGGAGTAGTGGTTAGAGCTCTGGACTCTTGACCGGAGGGTCGTGGGTTCAATCCCAGGTGGGAGTGCTGCTGTACCCTTGAGCAAGGTACTTTATCTAGATTGCTCCAGTAAAAACCCAACTGTATAAATGGGTAATTGTATGTAAAAAACAATGTGATAACTTGTAACAATTGCAAGTCGCCCTGGATAAGGGTGTCTGCTAAGAAATAAATAATAATAATAATACTTCATTCAGTTTGAGAATTAACCTTTTATGCAGAACTTTGTCAAAAGCTTTCTGGAATTCTAAATAAACCATGTCATATGCTTTGCAATTATCCATTGTCGATGTTGCATCCTCAAAAAAATCAAGCAGGTTAATTGAACAAGATCTCTCTTTCCTAAAACCATGCTGACTGTCTCCCAGCATACTGTTACCATATAGATAAATTTCCATTTTCGATCTTATTATAGTTTCCATAAGTTTACATATAACAGAAGTCAGGCGTATTGGTCTGTAGTTACCTGGTTCGGTTTTGTCTCCCTTTTTGTGGATCGGTATTACGTTTTCAATTCTCCAGTCTGTTGGTACAACCCCTGTCTTCAGAGACGGTTGCATGATCTTGGTTAGCGGTTTGTAAATAACTAGTGAGGCTATTGAGATAAAGTTACAGTTACGTTCCTAACGGCAGTATTCAGTTGCTTTTGGATGTTATATTAAACATGTTTTAATCAACATTTTAATTTTAAAATCCTCCCATGGAATTCTTTGTTCGTTTACCGACATTCTTCCCGTTTCGTTACACATTCTCGCACACTCCCCCGCCAGTATCAGGTACAAAAGGATGCCGGCACGGCATGGTGCCGACGCGCCAGGGCACGGCTTGGGTTTTTACAAAAATTATGGAAAATAACGTGGCACGCGTTCATAAGAGTGACAGAACAATACCAGCAGAGTGCTGCAGGTTTGTGGAAACGAGGTATCTGTCACATTACAATTAGAAAAAGCATGCCATCGACAGTTTAAATACAGTATACAGATGTCAAGGTGCTCAATCACTGAGGACAATACATCAAAACAAGTCCTCGTGGGCAAGCAGCTTGTTATATGATCACGATTATGTTTACTCAAAGCTGCAGAATCCTATTTTACTACAGTATACTTGAGAAGCGATCGTTCGTCAGGGTGCCTAGTTTAACTACCGTGCGGTGTTATGTGTAATGGCTTTTGAATTACAAGGACATTGCAGTACAGTACTTTACTGTCAGGACTACCACTGCATTTAAGCATCTGTGGCTTACTTATTTTCAGTTGTGATGCAAATCTCACAGTTCTTAACTTAGCGGAGATTCAAAGCTCTGCAATCCTCCCCCACACAATAACACTGCTGTACTCAGTATGTATTCAATGAATGTGTATTCACTTTATTGAAACACATTTTAACTAACCGAGAACACAAATAACATCCCTGTGCAATGCAGTAGTGCACAGTCTCAGTCACTGGACAAGTTTGATTACAAACTTGTCCAGTGTTTTCTGCATCATTGCACGATCTACGCTGCGTATGTGCCTATTCAGGCCAGATGTGATCAAATTAAAAAACAGTGGCTGGACATGTCATTGCACTTGATACAGTACTGTATAATATGTAGTCAGTTTTCCCTAAAATTATTCTTATAAGCAGATTGCTTGATTCTTAAAAGCAGATTATTTTAGCATGGTTAATGATTTTGTCCCAGTGGTTTTGATCACTATATGCGGTTGATACTTATTTCAGTGATTCTTATAAAATGGAGTGCACTGTATTGGGAGGATCTGTTTGTTTTAAGAGCTCTGTTCCATTAACTTTAGCATAAGAGGCAGAAATGTTATTTAAAACTGGATAGGTACAGGTCGACATGTGGGGCATGTTGTCAGTATCCTCCTTTGTAAAAACTTGTGAAAAGTAAGCATTAAATACTGTATATTTGTTTTTTTTCTCTCTTCATTTATGATTTTGCCATTTGTATCTCTGACATTTTAATACCTCCTTGAATGTTCTTTTGCTGTTGTAATATTAGAAAAACTTTTTGGAATTGATTTTAGCCCACTTGTCAATGTTCATTTCTATCTCTGTCTTGGCCTTTCTAACTTCCTTTTTGACTTGCGTTTGCAGTTCCAACTTCTTTTCTGTGTACTTTGTTCTTGGCCTCTTTTTAAACGCTCTGTAAAGTGCCTTTTTTCTCTGAATGAAATGAAAATGTGTTGATAAAAGACTTTTAGAATGAAGTCACTGATTAGACTAAACAGGGTTTGATCCACATTTAAGTATTAAGTTATTAAAATGGCAGTCTGACAACTACCGCCATCTAATGGACGATTCCAGCAATACAATATAAACTAGTGCTGCAATACTGAAATTTACCTTCAGGTCACATGTGTGTCGCAAACTTTACTAATGTAGATTGAGGAGCGAGCAACTCTTGTCTATGCATTTGGTATCACATTCCTGAAAGGTCTTTACCTGACTGCAGTGGAGGTCTACTCTCAAAGTTTATGCAGAAGAATACAAACAAATACATTACTGATAAAAACCGGGGCTAGCCAAAGCGCAAACGGCGCTGCAAATTCCAGTTAAGTTTCAATCGGGTTAATAACAGATATTTATAAAATAGCAAAATAATAGTCACAAGGGTCTCAAGCCACTATAGCCACTATTGTGTGTGAAACTATGAAAACATTACGTCAAGTACAGGGACGTTAAAACGCATTTTAAAAATTATAATAACAAAATAAGTAATTTCTTCAATAATACTTTTTTGCATGTGTGCAAAAATAACTTTCAATAACGTATGCAGTATAAATTAGACTTTTCAAATTCACAACAGTAGACATGAATGTACCGTCGTGGGTTACAGTTTCTGCACAAAATCAATTAGTAAGCAATTATCTCATCTTATGAGGCATGACATGTCTTTATCAAGGTGGCATGCTATACTGCTGAGACTAACTACTCTTAAAACAGCCATTTAATGATGTGCAGCGTAATTAACATTGAGAAAAGACGTTTACTTACAGGTAATAGTTGTTGTCACACGATTCTCAAATCTTTATCCGTCACATGTAACTCACTCACCGGGAAAGCGCATTTCATGAACACATTGCAAAAAAGTAAACAAATAAATAAAATACAAATAACTTGTTTGGAAGAGGTCATTTGAGGTGGCTGTCGTTTCCCGTCTTATAAATAAATAAAATAAATAATCCTCCCCATCTTTGAGAACTTGTTAACAAAATACAACCCCTAAAACGTATTAATAACGCTAAGGCTGGACCGCACTCTTCATAATTATTAAATAAACGAGAAAAAAAAACCGTCCCCTTCTGTTAAAAACGAACTGCCTCACTACATTCAAATAAAACGTTAGAAATATTCAAACCAGGTGGCGCGTGACTGTAGCTCTGACGGGCACGTGGCACGTTCTAATCAGTGTGCCAATATCACTCCCAGTTACCTGGCAACCAAAAAGTCGAATTGTTTTCTGGAGTAATTAAAAAAACAATAAAAAATTTAAAATATTATATATATATATATATATATATATATATATATATATATATATATATATATATAATCTTGTAATGTAGGTGTGTCAGATAGAAATTATATTTATACCGTAGTAGACTAACATCTTGTTGAAATTATATGTGTAGGGTGACGCCGGGGAAGCTGATTTTCTCCTTTTAAAAAAACCCCAAGAGACTTAATAAATTAAATGATAGTCTTTCAATGTCTTGACCATTCTCAAGGTTACCTACATAACGTCCTAACGCATTCCGATACGTTTTACCCGTCTCCGGTAGCTTTCACAGCAGGACTACACTTACCAGAATGCACTGGGGCTTGCATTAAAAACCCTGAACTGTCCCAGTGAACATGAAAGTCTTATGGTAACCTCATAAAATAAAACAGATGGATTTACCTGGCAAAGAGAAGATGCACAATACACCGATAAACAAAAAACAGGAAACAATTTGTTTTTTAAATTAATTTTACTTATTCCAAACCTTTTCAAATTCCAGAGATCAACATTCCAGTGAAAGTATTTGTTCAAAAGATCAATTGGTCCATACAATAGATAGAACACATAACCCAACCTTTACAAATAATAATAAAAACTAAAAGTTCTGTCCAGTTACGTTGACAGGGGGAGGTCAAATTAACACTTCAAAAACAAAAAGAAATGTGCAAGAGATATATACATTCCTACAGGAGATCTGTAGATCAGAGAAATGAGGCTTCTAGCATTCAACAGTATAGCAGGTATAAATAAAAAGAATGGACACACTTTCAAATTGAAAACTAGCAACAGCTTGCGTTTGGTTACATGCATTTGTTTTCCCAGAGACTTGTTAAGATAAAATAAGAACCAGATGCAAAATAGCTGCAATACATATACGAAAAAAAAAAGTATTTAATTGTTACTGCAACATGGCTATTGTATTTGAACAGCAATTGAAATGTACAACAGTATTCTTTGTTGCTGAAGTGCAGTTCCGATCCTGGAAAGGCATCAGTGATTTTTGTCAGTGAATGCACCACGTAGGAGAGATAGGTAGAGATGTTCAACACAGTTAAGTGCCTCTAGTAACATGTCAGGAAAGACAGTGGAAAGCATTTCCAATGGCGCATAAAAAAGGATTGCAAACTGGGCTTCAAGAGAATAACACTTCTTTGTTCGTCACGTGCAAAACGACAGCTGCCATTACCAGAGTAAACAGAATGCAAAAAAAAAAAAAAGGTTTAGGCTTGACAGTTTGCATGCTGTCGACTGAAATTAGAAGGTAAGACAATTAAAAAGAAAACAAAAAAAAATATTAAATCTATTTTTAAAAAGCAGCAACCACCTGACAATTCATTATTTTAAGAACTTCAGGTGCCAGACCTCCAGCATTGCAACTAGCTTATTGTGGACAAAATCCTGCTGCTTCAGGACCTGTCTGATCAGTGAACTTCAAAAATTAGACTAATGTCAGCAATACCAGCTTGCAGAAGATTTAAGAAACCGCGCAGTATTTTACTATGCAATAAAACCAGTACATGACAAGATGCTAGAAACAGCAGAAAGATTCACACTCTGATCATTGAAATCCTGTTTTAGAAAAACATTACTTTTCTTCCGATATTATCAAATAAGGGAAAATACATTCAGTGTAAAAATAGAAATTATGTACCATGTCTGGAAAGATGCTGCATGTTAAAAAAAAAAAAACACAACTAACAAAACCTAAAGAAAATAAGACAGAGCACAATATTACCATCACACCCCCAGAAGACTGTAAAAAGCCAACAGTTTTGGGGGTGATGGGAAATAGGTAACATTCTTTAACTTTAAGACATTAACTCAAGACAGATTTACATGGACAACGTACAAACAAATACATTTCTTTTCCCATCACTAACTTAAAAAAAAGTAAAAGACACCGTAAAGCCAAATTAAACAAAGGTAAATTAATATTTCCTTATTTTTCACACAAACAATGATAAAAAGTTAAAGAATAAAACACTTGGGCTTTGCTCACTCAACATAACATTCAATAATAGTCCAATAAAGGCTCAGTCAATTTTAAACTTTGTGACGCCAAATAAACCAAAATATGTTTAAATACAAATCCAAATAAACAAAAAAAGGTAAAAATCTAATAAACCTTTACACACACACAAAAATAAAACCTCAATAAAATGGGGAGAAAAAAAGACTTCTAATTAAAAGACCTTGGGAAAGAAATCACAGTTTAAGAGCTGGTCTGGAATACAACTACTGTAGAAGTAGGACTTTCACTTGGTGACCATCAGACCATCACCAAAAAACAAACACACACACAGATGATTAGTACAATGTAACACACTTCTGCTACTCCAGGGCTCCGCTTAAAATATCCTTTTCCTCTTCAGGTAAGAGTCTGCGTAGTGCCCTCCTAGACCCTGGGAATGCTGGCCCACGTAGCCTCCTTCAGGACTGGGCTCCGGGGAAGGGATGAGGCGAGAGAACACTCGCTTCTGCCCTCCAATCGGCGTCTAGCAAAATAAATTAACTCGTTTTCAAGATCAGCCATTTGCTTTACAGGTTTTGCGATTGTGGAACATTTAGGAATTTGCAGCAAATGTACAGGGATGGAAATAAAAGACTCCCATTGCATAGCAGTCGTCCCCCCGCCCCCTAGACTTTATTATAAGCTTGATTAGCAACAGTGTATTAAGTAACAAGCACAGGGGGTTCTTATTAAACTCATAATAAATCCAAGAATGTATCAAAATGCTATTCAATGGGAGTCTTACTTCCATCCCTAATCCAGGATCCACACTTGAAAGTTAGATATATATAAAATCATGACAGACTGTTTAATCCAGAATTTACATGCAAGTGCATCCAGTACATATGTCAACTTTATTTGGCAATCAGCAATTCCCGTGCTCCATGAACAATTCATTCTAAAATTGAACTCCCTTGATAAATACTTTCCCGGATATATCTGTCCAAGACGACAGAACACCTGTTGTGTTAAGAGAACTGAAGCCGATGGTAGAACAGTGACATTTCTTTGCACAGCTTACCTTTAGTATATGCCCTGGAGGAGAAACGTTAAGGCCATACCCGTACATTCCACCCCCATGGGACACTGGAGGCATTCCCACCGCCTAAAATAAAAAATTGCAAGAGAAAACCATAAACACAACTACAAATCAGACATGCTGGTCATTTCACACAGCCGACATAATATTGCATGAATAAATAAAAGATCAGTTGATTGTTTCCTTCTTTGTGCAATCAAAAGGCAGCTACAGACACACTTGGCCAGATCAATGCAAATTGCTAATTAAGCAACAAATATGCAGGGCTTTTTTTTTTTTTTTTTTTTTTTTTTTAAAACATGTGGGCTTAACAGAATATAAATAAAGTAAAATGAAAATGCTGGTTGTGCTTTTAAAAAGGAGCACGCAAAACTGGATTTCTACAGTTACCTTATTGAGGTGAGACTGTTGGAGTCCAGCCTTGAAGCCACTGTTGAAGTATGAAGAGGGAGACCCCGGGTTAAAGGGAGGGGGTGGAGGCACAGGAGAGGGACCAAACTGGTTATGTTCACTGTAGCTGGAGCGATAGGGCCCCTTTTTAAAAAACAGAAAAAAAAGTAGTTGTTAGTGGACACCCAGAAAATATCATTTAATATGCCCCCTTTGTCTGTATGGTCCTTTGCAAGGTGCCGGCAGTATCCCAGAAAATACCATAGTTTTGGTCTTGCCTTTTAATTTCCTTCCTAGATCTCTGAATTTGTTTTGCAGGGATTTTGGTCTGTCTCTTCCAATGTTGTTTGTGCCGATGTGGACGACTACTACCGGGTTGTCTCCTGTTTATTCTAGGAGCCTGTCCACGTTCTCAGTGATGTGCTTGACAGAGGCTCCTGGAAGGCAGCACACTGTTGTAGTAAGGGGGTCCAGACTGAACACTGAACTTGCTGGGTCTCTCAATATGGAGTCCCCCAATAATCACCTCCCATTTTGCTGCCTGGCTGCACTGGTTTTTAGGGTCCTGGATGTTGTTCCTTTCATTCTCTTGATGTTGGTTTTGATCATCTAAGTTTTGAAGTGGCTCAAATTTTTTTTACGTTTTTGGTGGTTGTGTCTGACGAAGTTTCTCATTTCTAGCATACTTACTCTTTTAAGCTTTGATTTACCTTTTGTCTGTGGTGGCCATACCCTCTCATTGATGTAGGGTCAGCAGGCTCATGGTGTTGGTACACATGTGACAAGGAATCCTGTAAAGAAAACGTAAAACCATCATAAAGCATTTAAAAAGCCACCGCGGTCTTTTTACCCTAACCATACACTTCTGTTGCACTTGTGGGCATTTCTCTCAGGATATCAAGCTGTGGCAGATCTGAATTTATATATGGCATTCTGCAATGCAAACACATTCTCAGGAGGAGGAAGACTGCCCTGTTGAGGGAGGCATAGAAACCCATTTGCAGACATCAAAACAATTTAACCCCTTGAGGTACATAAAGGATTGAGCGCTTGTTGTTCAAACCGCCTCATATACATTTGAGAGCGACTTGTATCACAAGGAGAAACTGATCATTTGGATGACCAGATCCAACCTTTCAGTACATTTTATACCCTGTTTCACGTACCTCATTGCAAAAAGAAAGGTAGCATCATTATTAAGTCTTTGGGTTTACCTGTTTGTATTCTCCAAAGGCATAGTTATCCTGGTATCTACTGCTAGAAGGAACCGCAAAATCAGAATGGGAATTCTGCGCAATTCTAGGATTGGACATGCTCCCCAAAATCCCTGGCTTCTTTCTGTAGGGGTGTGGTCTGGAGTTCACAGCTGGGGGGATTAAAAAAAGATAAGTTAGATTTAAAGCAGGATCAAAACTATAAGAGAATCACATTTACGCACAGGAGATCAGCTCCTTTCAGACACACTGAACACTGCAATGGGTCAGACAATTCAAAAGGGCTAAATTACATTAATGAAGAGGTCAGCTGCCTGTCTTGTGATCATTTCCAAGCGTCTCAAAAGCCAATAATTAAAAAAGGTATTGCAAAACGTAGCCAGGCTGCCCACACAAGCCTCAGTTATACAGTGTATAGTTGGAAGATTGCAGCCTTAAATTTTTACCTTGCATGCCCACGCTTGGAAACACACTCTGGATGTTTAGGAACGGGTTCTGAGGAATCTTCAAGTCTTTAGGTGGCTCTCCCAATATTGAAACCTATTATAAAAAAAAAAAAAAAAAAAAACCCCAAGGCATTTAGTTATTTACACAGGACACCATCCATTCCTTTTCAAGAGCCCTCATCATTACACACTTCACTGTTTGAAGACAACATGCATGCTTACATAAAATAGAAAAACTACAGGCATCAGATAAAAGGAGGGTTGAAAACAAATGCACTTTTCCTTACCCCAGACAATGCAGAGCCACTGTCCCCAGACAGACTCTGGCTCTGCTGTTGCATCCCTCCTAGAATAGACCCCAGCAGCGGGCTGCCCATGCCCTGAAGGGCTGGAGGCTGGTTGGCCTGCAGATGATGGTGCTCCCCCATTGCTGTGGGGGACTCTCTATCCGTCGGGACTCCACGGAGCCCGTAGAATGTGTTGGGAGACTTCATTGGTCCAGAGGGAACATCAGGAGACAGACCAGCTGAGGGAAAAGCTCAGTCTTATTAAAAGTGGCAAAATAAAAATTTACCGATGACAAAACAGGGAAATATGCATGCACAGGTACTAGTTTGCCCATTTGATACAAACTGGTAATTCCAGTTTCTAGATCCCTTTAGTAGTTCAAGTGCCTACAAAAGCAAATTCTAAACACTGAAGATAATTTTGTTTACTAGGACCAATGACCCTTTACCAGAACATTGCTAAGAAAGCAGTATACACACTGCAGTGAAATCTTAACCCATCATAAAATGATGTACATTTTCACAGCTGTTGCAAGTCATATTTAAGATCTTAAGCTGAGGGAACACGAAGCCACTTTGTGGCTTGGAACCTGGGTTTCAGAAGACTAGGTTTTAGGCCACTGCACGACACACCGGGGGAGACTTGGAGTTTGATACAGCAAAGTTGCCTCAGACTAGGTCTCCTGGGACCAGGTTTCAAGCCATTGTTCCTGAAAATGTGGCTTTGAGTTCCCTCAGCTTTAGAGGTTTGCAATTCATTTAGTAGATTGGCGACGTATCAAAAGATAATACCTGCAGCTAGATCCCCCAGCATAGCCAATCCTTGCTGCAATACATTCTGTTGCGGTAAAACTGCATGAGGAGAATCTCCCATGATACCGGGGTGCTGTGAACGAATAGAGGGGGGATGCAGGTCAGTAATCTCATCTCGACTTCATCTCACAATCCAGTTACATCAAGCAAAACGACAAATGTACTTGCGTTAGGAATTTTCAGGGAAGAACGTAAAATGTACTCCTAACCCTTCCGTGGATAAATGAAACCAATGTGCACACTTCATTATGCATGCTGTACTTTTAAAAACCGCACACAAGTGACAAAAAAAACAACACGGCAAAACTAATGGAGCATAACTCCACCCCTCAATTTCACTTTGAAGACTGGAGTAGCCTCCTGTTTTTGCCAAGACACATCACAAGAAAGACTCCACAGCACACCACAGCACAGCACATTGCTTCAGGTTTGACTCTCTTGCATGAACTCACACTCAGGACTGCCTGGTTTTCCTTATTCTGCAGCAGCCGTGTCCAAACAAGACTCTGCAGGAGCAGAGGGTTCCCGAGCAAGACGTTCTGCCACGTGATGCAGGTAGAGAAAGCAATACAGAGAAGGGAAAACGGAAGCGAAAGAGAAAGACAGCAGATTACAGGAAGAATCGTTGGTGCCAGGAGATGAGAAAGCAGGAATTAAAATGTTTTTTTCAACCAGGAGTAGGGTTGTTCAAATTAAGAGCAAGTTAAAAGTAGCTACAAAAGGAGAAAGAAATCCAATTGAAAAAGTTTGACAGGCATGCAGAATGCTTGTGTGCAATGTGCACCAAAGGATTTGGTCAGGAGCCAAAGATTATCCTTGCCCCCCCCCATCCCCCAGTTCAACTTCCACAGGCAGACAGACAGACATATATAAAGACACATGCTAACTACTAGTCAAATACATTGGATTTAAGGTATTTTCTGGCAGTTCCTGTGATGATTTGTTTCTGCATGCTGCTGTAAAATGTCTCCGCCCCTTTAAAAATGTAATGCCCGGCTCAGTGACGTCACATTAAGAGGAAAAAAAAAAAAAAAAAAAAAAAAATCTCTCCCCTATTCAAGGAGATGCAATAGTATGGTGACCCAATAATTCAAAGAAATGAAGTGCATTTATGAGGTTCCCAATCACGGGCCCAGAACACCACTTCAGTATGATCATGTTTACACCAACCACGGTCTTCCAAGGGTTAAAATAAAACTCCCTCCCAGCACACACTCGCGTGTGCTACAGTATCCAATTCGACCGTGTGTGTGTGTGTATTCTACACGTCAATTTTCCAGTATATCACACGTTTTTTGCAATTGCTCTTATCTGAAATCGTTCTTATCTATTTATTGTACTTATTACTTGCTCTTAATGGAATTTATTCTTAAGCAAATATTTTCTGTAAGTTTAATTTCTGTTAGTCGAAATGGCTCTCAAACTTAAATTTACTGTACTTACACTTGATTTTGCTCTTATTTACTACCGACTATTGTATTTTATAACTGCTCTTATCTGTAATGTGATTTCGTAACAACTGTAAGTCAGCCTGGATAAGGGCGTCTGCTAAGAAATAATTACTAACTAAGATTTTAAAATTAAAAATAATGCACTCTTAAATTCGTAAATATTTTATGAAACAAAAAAAACACAAGAGGCACAATGCTGACATCGTCTTTACAACCCGCAATAATGCTCACACACCTGCTTTCTCTGTCCCCTATGGGCTGCATTGTTTTTTATACCTGTTGCAGCTGGTTCTGGTTCTGTAGCAGGAGCTGCAGGAGAGCTCCAGACAGGGCAGGGTTTCCCAGGAAAGGCACCGTGGGAGCAGCTCCAAGAATTCCTACAAGATGATAAGACTGTTACAGCCCTAACAGCAACGAGAAACTTCTATACAAGGGCACTTTTAGTAGCATCCAAAGTTCATCTGAAAAAAATTGGCTTAAATTGGTTGTAGCTGGAGTGGATTGTACAGACAAGCTCTTGTTTTTAAATTTTGTACAGCGCTCTGGGATGCCAAGGCATGAAGAGCTCTGTATAAAAATAAGTCTTTTATTGACGGTTCTTTGGGAACAATAGCCAGTCGAGCCCACACCAGAAACCTGGAAACAGATACGCAGAGGGATCTGGTTTCAATCTCCGCAACCAGAAAGATGTACAGTTTTAAAATGATATTACAAGCAACACAGCACACAAAACAAGTTATAAAGTGAATACGTCCTGTGTAGGGTGTCATCATACAAGTTTGGGCGAGAGGGCCGGGAAGCAACACACATTAATTTATTTATTCATTCTGGTAATATTTGCTTAAAAAAAAAAAAAAAAGGTACCAGGTATGGCTGTTTTTGTTTCAATTTTTGAACACTGCATTCAGCCGTGGTGCTCTACGCACAGGATGACATCAGTACTGGAATTTTGGCAAGTACTGCACTGTGCTTTATATTACCATGCTTGTTACCGTGTTTTCTCCCTGGGGGTGCCTGCAGAAGAGGGTTCATCAGGAGCTTCAGAGTGGTGGGGTTGTTGAGGCTGCTGAGAATCTGCATTAGGTTTGGCTCGGGAAGCAGCCCCTTTCCTCTGTTCAGTGCCTGCAACAAGCATGTAAAGGCAGATTTTCAGCAATGCACCATCGCAATATGCAGCAGTAAAAAAACACACAAAAAAAAAACTAATTTAAATGAAGAAATAACCAATTTCATCTAATCCCATGACAGAAAGGATTAAACCTGATTAAAAAGCAACAATGACATGGTTGCCAATTATATGGTACCAGATCCACCTCGATCCAGATCTCGCATTAAAAATCAAAACATAATAGTTAACTTGTGCAAGATCACATCAGACCCCAACCTTTCACCTTTTCAGTGCTATGGCCAAAAGTTTAGCATCACCTACAATTTTAGGATGGAGACATACATACTGTTTTTTCATCATTTAGAGCCTTATCATCACGTAATCAAAGAATCTAAAAAATAAATCTCAAGTCTACCAGAAGCCATAACAGCAGTACAGTATTTCATGTTTCATTTTCATTTTGAAAATGTCAGTTTTTCATGAAGTATCTGGAAATCTACAAAGCAGAATGCAATTCGATACGTTTACGCAACATTACTCAGCAGGTTTCATTCCACAGAATTCTACAGAGTGATGCAAAGCTTTTGGCCACCGCTGAACAGGCTGGTTAAAACACACGCCACGACCTGTTCAAGATCGTATCAGAGCCTAACCTTCCCAGTCTACAGGCTGGTTAAAGCCCACTGAACACACACCATGGTCTGTGCTGCTATGAGCGCTGCCAGCATGCTTCGTCCCGGGGGCCCGGGCGCGCAGAAGGACACCCGGATGTGGCTCCTGCCAAAAGCCAGCCCGTCTGTACTCTTCTGGACCATCTCCGTTATCTCTGGCGTCTCAAACTCCAACACTGCAAAGCGCCTGAACTGGGCATCCTGTCCCTGAGCCAGCTGACAAACAAAGAGGCCTGTGATTAAGACATGCTTTATAAACATGCCACCACAAAAAGGGACCGAGTTAAGATGAACAAAATGCAATGAGAACTAAACACACACATTGTTTATACAGGGGTGCAACAATTACACGATGCATCGTTATTGATCATCTGTCCTTAAATTTTACAGAGCTTCGATTACATTTTGGTGAATCGATGCATTGAATTAGTACCCAGTTTTAAGTCTCCTGTTGCAGGTATGCATTAAAGCCTTGAGTGCGAGTGCGCTGCTTCTAATGCTAGTATATTAGATTTTGCACGTTGCTAGGATACACACTTCCTGCCTACATTACGCGTTGAGTAAGACAAGTCAGAAGTAGGCCAAGTATTCACTTTTTTTTTTTAAATTAAGGCAACACTATCTATTAAATCTACCAATTAATTACCTTTTGCTTCAAAACATGTGTTTGGATTATATGGCAGCATTATAGAAAAAGCAGCTGAATTTAGTACGATAAGTTACATTAGTCAGGGTTTGTGACATTAATTCAAATGCTTTGTAAAGAGTATTGAACAACTGTAGTTCAGAAATTACTTCTGCTAATAGTATTTTTTATTATTACAATGTTAATCTGATGTGGACGCATGCATATTCTTTTCAGCTTTTAAACGCAAGTCCTTTGTATTCTTTTTTTATACTCGGGAGTGTTCTAATTGGAATGCAAGTCGTGCCTTTTTGTTTAACTTATGCACAACGGTGTTTTTAGTTATTAGATCTGTTAAATAACTAACGTTTGCTTATTTTGACAAATAAAACATCAATTCAATGCATTGATTATTGTTAAATGTCTATACGCTAATAGAATATGAAATTAGAGTGCCGATTGCACCTCAAAATATATGTATATAATATATATTTTTTTAGAAGGTGCAATATACACACACACACTATATAACATTTTACTACATTAGCCATAACAATAAGCATGCATTGCAATCCACCTGTACATTTCCCAGGTTACAGGGACCAGTTACACAAAGCACAGCTAGCACTTAACAAGCTATCTGATTTAACCCACCTATAAAAAAGACAGAACGATAAAGTTTAGTAGAAATCCACCTTGGTGATTAAAGGATAGACGTGTTCTTTTCTTCTTCATTAAATGGAAGAGAGTTGGGTTTAATACACTGCTGCCTAGAGCTGTCATGTGAAATTACCCCCCGGGAGTTTAAACACAATTTTACAGGAGCTGTGAAAAAAACTCTTAAAACTTCCTGATCAGTACACAACATGCACACGCGTGACATGGTTGCTTTTAAAAACTCCATAGGCACCCTCTGTCTGAAAAGGCCAAGGCTAATGAGCACATTATGGAACCAAAAAAAACCACTCAGCGGTTCAATTTCTCCTTTCAGACTCTGCGATTCTTGTACAAAAAGCAGCCACCCCAACTGCCAAAACACTCAATTAACATAACAAAAGGTCCCCCAATGGACAGCCATTGTACAAGTTCCAGAAAGGGCTTCATCACGTAAACCGAAAGGAAGGAACACAAAGAGAGCTGAACAGGGCAGTTCCAAATATACACTGTGTGGGCAGGTCACTCAGATTTCAGAATGACCACCTGTGACTGTCAGGTGGTTCCATTGAAGGTTTTCTATGATGGAAAGCAGGGCAAAAAAGATAAGCGGCATTTAAAAACAGCCCATAAAAAAAAACACATTTCATTTCACAAGGAACATAGCCCATGCCAATGAAACAAAGGTTTGAGTAAGGTACAAAAACAGTAGGCTGGAACGGATCGCACAATGGTCACTGTGTACATCATGGTCCTGGTGGTCTACTTTCTGCATGCACAGCAATTACTGCCTTTGAAAGAAAAAAGCCTGCATTACTGGACGTTCTTTAGCACGAAGCTTGCTCAACTCACACCGCTTAGACTGCATTACAGAGCAGGCCTCTGTTCCACACACACACACACAATTCCATAATCCATAGCCCCTGCAACAATAGAAAATGCTCCACGGCAGTAACCAACAAGCGTTCCAGGTGGCACCACAGCCCTACGCAATAGGAATGAGCCGTCCTGTTCACACTGCAATCGGAACAAAAAATAAAAACACTTCTGATGGGATTCCTACTCTGGGATAACACACAGATTTTTTTTTACTGTAGGTCAAATTAAGACCATCAAAACACTTGCATGTAAAATATAAAGAAATAAAAATAAGTTCCCTTCCTAGCCTTCCGCTCTTTAAAAAACACCCCCTCCAAAAAAACACTTTTAGCCTTACTTGGCAAAATATAGGCATGTGGAACTCAGCGAACACTTCCTTCAAGTCTTCCACGTCTTTAAGCCCACGGGGCAGCCTGTCCACGCACAGGCAGCGAGAGTGGAGCAGCGGGTAGGTGAGGGAGTTCACTTCAGTCCAGTGCACGTACAGCGTGCGCGTGCCCAGCTGCTTGCCCAGCAGTTCTGACTTGGCCCGGGCGGCCGAGTCCTTCTTCATGTACTCCACGAAGCCGTAGCCCTTGGAGTGGCCCGTGAGCTCGCTGTGGACCAGGAAGCAGCGCTCCAGGTTGCCGAAGGGCCGGACCAGCTCCTCGAAATGCTGCTGCGTGCAGGACAGGGGCAGGTTGGCGATGCACAGCAAGGCGTCCGTGGGCTGGAGCTGCACAGAGACCTCCCTGTCCCGTAGAGGGTACTGGTGGAACTCCTTGATGGCGGACTTGGCTTGTTCGCCGTTCAGCAGCGTCACGAAAGCTGAAAGGAAGAGACATTCGCTTAATTTTATTGTATTGATTTTTTAAAAAAAGGTTCCCACTACAGTATAAAACACAAACAGCCGAACTATACTGCACAGTTCTGGCCAAAAGCACTGCATCCCCCTATAGAAAGAACTCATTTTGCGTCACAAAGTCAAATGCACAATCATGTTACGTTAACATATTGAATTGCATACCGCTTTGCAGTTTTCCATACACTTAATTAAAAATATGACATTTTAAAATCAAACATGAAACACTGTACTACTATTACGGCTTCCGGTAGAAACTTGCAATATTTTGTAGTTTCTTTGATTAATCGATCTTAAATAAAAAATCTAAATTATGTTTGTATATGTTGATGCAAAGCTTTTGGTCACAGCTGTAGACAAAGGATGGGAATCCCCTTGACAAGGTTAGAGGGATTTAAGACCGGCTTGTGTACTACAAATGTGTTTTTCTTTTCTTTTTAAAATACAGGGGAAAAGAAAAGCCACATGCCACACTTAAAACATCTGCACTTGTGGCAGAAACGAAACAAGCATGGCTCACACAAACAGGCATTTTGTCCTGTTTTTCCCAGGCTGGCACTCAAGTTTAAATTAGACTTCCTTTTTTGTTTGACAGCAACTAAAGTCGGAAAAGGGAAGTCACAACTGCTGCAGCTTGCTAGTTTGGGGGGGTATTTGGACTAGGGTGTAAACTGGTAGTGCTATGCTGTTTATAAACCAAAAAAATAACAGCGAACTGTTCAACATGCCAGATTACTCACCTGTTCCTTTATATTTATCCACAAAGCAGTATTTCAAGTCATAATTGCTTAACAGATCATGGACCTCCTACAAAAAAACACACAGGTTACGCATATAGCTTGCAAGTTAATATCAAATGGCTACCAACAACTTCCTGAACTCCACTTCACAATTCCCGTTTTCACTGCACAACTCGGGTTTATCACCCACTGCAATAAAACTGTGCTGCTAAATAATAAAAAAATGGTCAGTGAGCTGTTTTTTTTTTGTTTACGGCATGTCTTCTTGTTTGATCTTTGCACGGCTTGACGTCACCTGAAATCCACTGCAGGCAGCGAATGGCGAGAATCGCTTAGGATTTTCAACTAATTATTCAATGGATTGAAGTCATTCAAATAAACTCCAGTGGCCACATTTCTAAATCAAATGTACCATTATGTGAAGTGTAGCTAATAGGGTGGCTGTATGACACGGCAGATGTTCACCCAAGTTGTTAGGTTAGATTTATTATTATTATTTATTATTTGTTTATTTAGCAGATGCCTTTATCCAAGGCGACTTACAGAGGCTAGGGTGTGTGAACTATGCATCAGCTGCAGAGTCACTTACAGCTACGTCTCACCCGAAAGACGGAGCACAAGGAGGTTAAGTGACTTGCTCAGGGTCACACAATGAGTCAGTGGCTGTGGTGGGATTTGAACCGGGGACCTCCTGGTTACAAGCCCTTTTCTTTAACCACTGGACCACACAACCTCCGTAGGGTTATTTAAAGTGAATTATATCATCTTTGAATATATCACTAAAGAGGATTTGCCTAACTATACTCTGCTTTGTGATGTAGTCTCACATGACAACTTTAATCTGGTTTAACTGGACAGTACATTTTTAAGGCCTGTGAGTCTGCTGGATATTTACAGAAACGCCATGACAGGGTTAAAAAAACAAAAAACACACACACTACTTTCTACACGGTGTCAAAAGTCACATGACAAGTGTATTGCTTTGTGATCTAACCCTCAGCAGGTCACAGGGACCACTCGCCTCTCCAGCACTTTCCTTTAGCACTAAGCTGCAGTATAAGTAAAAAGGCTCATTCCTCCCTCCCCATACTGTTTTTGGTCAACATTTGATCTAGAAACCACAAAGCATGTGTCTCTCTACAAAACAAAAGGATTAACGTCATATAGACATTTCTATACTTATTGTGTTTCGTTTTAAAAAAAAAAAGTGGCAGCGGATTCGTGTGAAGCCACCCCACTCAAATAAAGTTTATGAAAATAATTAAATAAAATTCCCCATTAACTATAGCAGTTTTCCTTCGGTAAAAAAGTAGCGTTTAATTCCGCGAGGAAGGCAGTTCATTCTAAAAGGTATATTATTTCCCCAACTGTTTTTGGGCGTTATCAATATATTGAAACAACCAAGGAGTACGGTAAAATAATACAGTTCACAAAAAAAAAACGGGGAGGGGGGAGCTTCTAGGTTTACATAACCGATTACTCCTTTTAAATCGCACAATTTTTAAACTACAGACAATAAATAAATTAAAAAAAAAAAAAAAAAAAAAAAAAAACACAACGCTGCTTGTCACGCTGCATCCGTGAGAGTTGGCAGGAAAATGTTTCACGGGAAGTTCTTCTCTATCGTTCCCTGTCCCGTCACGGCCCCAGCAAAAAAAAAAAAAGTGTAGAAAGTTTAGAAAACTAGTCAGAAAGCTACCTGGTTTGTGACATCAGCCGGCAGGTTTTTTATAATGATTTTCCGACGGTTACAAAACTCCCTCTGGGTCCGCTCCAGCCGGTTTTCAATCTCCTCCGGACTGAGCGGCGGGAGCTCCTCATCTAACCTTCGGCGGCTCTCTAACCCCGCCGCGGCTTCTTCTTCACCCGGATCCCCCGGATCCGCGCTTTCTCCGTGGGCCCAGTACCCATACTCTCCCTGCTCGGCGGCCAGGTCGTGGTGCGGTTCGGCGCCGAAGTTCGGCTCGGTTCTGACGGTCTCTTTACCGGTTGCGGCGCTAACGGACACGGCTGCCTCCATCATTGGGAAGATTCAATCTAGCAACAGCAACAGGTCACTGCATTGGATCAGTTTAAAATAAACAGACGGGGTAGTAAGAGCTCTTCTCATTGGATGAGCGTTTTGGATTTTTTTTTTTTGGCAGGTCACATGGGATGCAAATCCACACCGTGGGCATTATGAAGGGCATGTTGAAGCTGCTAAATATTATGTTTGTATCCGTCTCCCTGCGACTCGCAGCGAGTCACTCCTCGATTTCCTTAGCATTTTTTAATGCATTTTTTTTTCTTCATATACGATTTCAACGAAATTAAATAAAATACCAATAAAAAATGATGCTAACTTTATTTATTTATTTATTTTTGCAATGAGGTATACGGAACAGGGTTAATGATATCACCCATCGTGAGAATCACTTCCATGCTTTCGACTCAAATGTCTATTTAAAAATATATATATATAGAAAGCGTGTTTTAAAATGCAAAAATACATGCTGGCTGCAATATGATATCTGGTTCTACACGAGGTTAAATAATTCCACCCCCTTTTTGTTATTAAATATCTCCCCAGTGTGACCACCCCCTTAAGCGAGGCAGATGGGATCGTATGTCACGATTCTGTAATGATTCTTCTAATTGCAATGTGCACTGTAAGGCCGCTGGCGATTCAAACGCAAACATGATAAACACCTTTGTTCTAAGATGTAACACAGAGTAAATGAAAGAGAAGCGCTAATGAAATGTATTTTGCTTTATATATATATATATATATATATATATATATATATATATATATATATATATATAAGCTCAAAGAAACACGTCATGCAAAACTAAAAACCTTGTTTATGGTATCTTTTGCCAAAAATGTAACAAACTATGCAGGAAATGGCATCACACACACATTAATATATTTAAATAGAAATAAGTGAGTGTAGTTACCATGGCAAAGGCCTATAAGTAGCGTCGGAACCGGAGTTGACATTCTACCGACGTCACACTTAGGTTTCAAGCTCTATCTGGCAGTATTTATATCACTGCTTGGCATTTACTATTCAACCTCCAAATCTATATTACACAGCAAACCAACAGAGGAAATTAAAGGAGTCTTTTGTACTTGACCAGAATTTTTACATGCGCATCAGCATTGATGATGCAAAAAAAAAACAACTACCGAGGACACGACCTCGGTGTCCTCATATCTGGTTACGGCCGTGCCTAGAAGTATCTCCACTGTTTGTTTTCAAACACATTTTCTCTTCTTTCTACAGGTGGTGGGTGATCTATTATTCCTGCACTGTATTGAATGTTTGTTTGTATCACAATAACAAAGACCATTGAAAATCTAATTACACACATTCTCAGTTAAGTTCACCTGAGGGAGTACAACACAGTCTGAAAGCATGGCTTTTCTTTAACATAGCGTGGTGCCCGATGCCGTGTTTTCAAGTGAAAACACACGACTGCAGACCTATACAGCTGTGGGATGTGCACGGCTCAGAAAATGTATGCAATTACTTTATCTGCAGTGAACTCTTTCAGCTCGACCCCCTGTCTACATAAGACTAGCTTGGTTTGTGATGGTTTTATACTTGAACAGAGGAAACAGGGCAAAGAAAATCAGACATGATGATTTTTAATAGTAAACACACAGACGTTTTCCCCCCCCACAGGCTTCATTATGCTGCACAGCTGTGGACAAAAGTTTAGTATCACCCCATAGAATTAACACATTTTTCTTCTTAGAGTCGAATGAAACCTGCTGAATAATGTTACCTTCACATATTGAACTGCACACCGCTTTGTAGTTTTCCACATACTAAACGAACAACTGAAATGTGACCTTTCAAAAGCTAACATGAAATACTACTGTACTACTGTGATGGCTTCCAGTATACTTTTTTTAGAATATCATTTTGTAGTTTCTTTGATTACATGATGTTAAATAAAAGATCTAAATGATGTTTGTGTAGTTTTTTTTTTAAATTATTAATTACTACTATTGTGTCTGAATCCTAAAATTCTAGGTGATGCAAAACTTTTGACAACAGCTGTAGGTCCGTGCTTAAAACAAGATACAATTAATTTCTGCATAGCCATTAACACAGTTTAACAGAGACAATATTATCAACCATGGCTTAAAAAGGAAAATGATGCTATAATAGGCAGTATAATATTACATAATACACAGTATATATATATATATATATATATATATATATATTTTATTTATATACACACACATTGCACTTGATTCTTGCTTTGATTAATTATAATGTATGAAGGAGAAAGCATGTGCCCTGTATTGTTTATCCATATGTTCTGAAGTGCTGCGCTACAGTTGAGATCTTCCTGTTATTCCGGATTAGCACTGAACATGCAGTCAGGATCGCTGCAAAGAGATTGCGGTCATTCACTCCAGCAGAAAGGCAAACATTGCATGATTTTTGAAGACAATGGCTTTTTTGTGTGTGTGTGTGCCAGAGAGGAGCAAAATATTAATAACGTTTTAAAACCTTGCTAGGCGGCCACACAGATCACGGGAAAGCGCAGTCAAGTCGTTATACCTCGAGGTTTACATTTTTGCTCCTCTTTTTTTGATGTTCGTTTTATGCTTCAAGATCAGGCTGACTGGGTTCCCAAGACTCTCAGTTGAAAAGCAGCCGACTACACCACGACAGCACTGAGCTCAGCCAGCCTACAGCAAGCGACCACCTGGCACGATTTAGCTAGTCACCAAACTGATGAACGGAAGAAGTTTAAAATCCAAGACAGAATCAAAAAGCACTTCGGAGTTCCAAGCTGGAAAGCTGACAAGCATATCCAGTCCCATGGCATGATCATCACTTCCCCCGAACAGATGTGCATGTTTAAAAACATCTGAAGCAGTACAACACTCACTTCACACTAGTTCACCTTTACAATGGCAACCCACATTAGCTGCGCTATATATATATATATATATAAAAAAAAATAAAAAAATATCTGCCTTTTGAAGGCATTTCGTCCATAGATTTGCAAACAAAAAAAAAACAAAAAACAGGCAACTGGTGAAGGCGGTCGATTCAGTGGTTCCCATGCTGGGGTGGGATGTAATTAGTCGGAGCACGGCGTCCACTGGTGCTGACCCTCAGGGCTGGCTCATCAGGTTTAGCTTGACAGTGGCAGGTTGGCGATACCGCTTGGCTATTTCTTTCACGGATGAGATGAGATCTGTGAATGCCGGACGGTGTGCAGGATCGCTTTCCCAGCATCTCTCCATCAGCAAATAAACCTACAGCGAGAAATAATAAAATCAAGTATCAATAAAAAGCTTTAAAAATGCCAGTTTCAGTTGACGCCTACATACAGACTTCTGCGTGTCGGGGAATCCAGCTTCTTAGCAAGAGCAGGCAGCGTTTAAACTTTTACAAGGTGACATTTTAAACCGGTGACGGACTTTTTGAAAGGTCACTCAGAACTGGCTCCAAGCACCTGTTTTATTATCTGGGAAAGTATTCGATTCCAGCCTGAGTCAGTTATGTAGAGTAATCTGGGTCTTCCACTGAGCTCTCTTATGCATCCGCCTCATGTGTTGTAATTATTTTTCAAGTAACTTTGGGCAGTATTCACAAACCACTAGGGTGCAGTGAAACGCACTGGGCTTTGATGCACATCTTGTTTCTTTATAATGAGCCTGGCGCTCGCCTTGTGTGGCAAACTTTTATTTTTAGCTTTGTTTCGTTTGGTTGTCTTTATTAAATCTGACACCAGGGCTACCGTTGCTGGTGCCCTAGTGTCAGCACATGTTTGTGTGTTAATAAATCTGTGTGCCTGTGCGGCGTGTCAACACCCAATGCTCTGTGTCTGAATCATTATTATTCAGTGACGATCCACACACGTAACACACCTCCCTGTTACACACTCTTATTTCGGTTTTATTACAAAGTGCATTACTCTGGATGATCAAATAGAAGTACATATATCCAATGCATGTTATATTCCGATTAAGAGACAAAGGTAGCACATAAGATGTAAATAAGACTCCTATTGCATAGCAGTTTCACCCATTCCAGGTTTCACTCTGAGCTTGATTAGCCACAGTGTATAGGTAACAAGCTGTCTTATTAAACTCATAGTAAAACCAGGAATGGATCAAACTGCTATGCAATGGGAGTCTTATTTCCATAGCTGGAACTGTGCTATTCCTGTTGCCTCCTTTTATATTGAGTCAGCTAACTCTCCCCTTTAAATAATCATTTTGGGCAGCGTGGAAGTCTGGCTCTTCGGATCTGTGAATGGAGTACTGGACTGAGCGTCGTCGCCCTCCCCTTGTCTTCAAGACAGTTTTGGACGCCCTTACCTCGTGCGGACAGTCTTTAGGACAAGGCAAACGGCGTTTTCGGTCCAGAAGCTCGATGAGACGCATCACAGTCATCTGCCCTTGCATGTTGCCGATCATCTCGAAGAATTTCTAAAACGGAAAAGAAGGATTTGTCATTTTTACCAAGATGCCTGGAAAGTACTGCATCAAAAAAAAAGTCTCTGTGCATCCCTTTTAATTTGAATACTAATAAACACTGTTGTAGTTGTTGAGAGCTGTTAGACAGTTAGCAATAAGGGAATTTGTTTGCAGCTCTGGCCAAAAGTTTTGCATCACCAAGAATTTTTGGATTGAGACATAAAAAAAAAAATATATATATATATATATATAATATATATATTATATATATCAACATAATTTTGATCTTTTATTTAACATCATGTGATCAAAAGACACTACACAATGATATCGCAAAAGTCTACCAGAAGCCATAATAGTAGTACATTATTTCAAGTTGGATTTCGAAATATCACAATTTTAAATTAGGATGCAAAACTTTTGGCCACAGCTTGGAGGAGGCTTGGTGGTCCGGTGGTTACAGAAAAGGGTCCTGATAACAGGGAGGTTCAAATCCCTGCTCAGCCACTGCCTCACTGTGCATGTGACCCTGAGCAAGTCACTGAACCTCCTTGTGCTCCGTCCTTCAGATGAGACGTAAAACAAACAAGGTCCTATTGGAAGTGACTCTGCAACAGCAGCAGTTGTTGATGCATAGTTCACCCCCTAGTCTCTAAATCGCTTTGAATAAGTGTCTGTTTAATAATAAGAATAATAATCTGTCCCGCGTATTTCTGCTAGCGCTCCTTCTCTATCTGGGACAGCTGCTGCACTCACTGCGGGGGGGCTCTGCCGGTTATCACAGTGGGTCAGGATCTCAAACAGGGCCACCCCGAATGCCCAGACATCCGACGCGAAGGAGAACTTGCTTTCTCTCAGGCACTCGATTGCATACCTGCGGAGCAAAAAGAGCAAAGAAAATCAACATTGCTGCGCTGATGCTGTGCTGCCACTACCTGTCACAAGGGGGCAACAGGGCAAAGGTTTTTAAACTTGACCTGCACTTCCTGGTTAAATGTTCCTAAAGCGAGCCAGTACATCTCGCACTGCTATTGAGGGCGTTGTATTTGCAGAAATACAATTAGAACAAATGCACTGAAAAACATCCTCTTTTCTCTTCACCCTCCAGTTATCACAGGTGAGTTTCCCCACTAAGCCTTTTCCAATTATATAACTAAACAATAATGCATTCACCATCACGACAAAGACAGCCATAACGTAAGAACGAACAATCCTTATGTATCAAGTCACTGGCCAACCTTTACATCAAGCCCGAATACAAATGCTTCAGGTTCATTTACTTATGTGAACATACTGCCCAGTTCACAAAGCAAAGTCTTAAATCACACACTTGAAAAGCGACCGTGCCTTCACCAGCCGAACCCCTGCAGATGCTATTTACCAGAACACGGGGCTGTCTCCGTCTTCCTTGACCCTGTAGTAGTCTGCGTTCTCAGGGATGTATTTGCTGAGTCCGAAATCTCCGATCTTCACGACGTTCTCGTTTTCCACAAGGATATTTCTAGCAGCGAGGTCTCTGTGGATATAGCGCTTAGAGTGCAGGTAATCCATACCCTGCACAAGAAGAAAAAAAAAAAATACATTATATTATATTATATATACACACACACACACACACACACACACACACACACACACACACACACACACACACACACACAACAGCATATACAGATTTATAAACTTGACCAGCTGGTCTCTGTTGATAATGAAAGTTTAACACAATATTTTGGCAAGTTAATTCTGCAGTTTCCACATGCGTTTCCCATGAGTATACTGTGCACTAAACATACCATGATTTGCCATGTTATTTTTAATATACGTTACCTCTCTGTGCTTTACAATGCTTCCCTATGATTTACAATGCCTCTCTGTGCTTTACAATGCTTCACCAGACCTCTCTGTGCTTTACAATGCTTCCCTATGCTTTACCAGACCTCTCTGTGCTTTACAATGCTTCCCTATGCTTTACCAGACCTCTCTGTGCTTTACAATGCTTTCCTGTGCTTTACCATACCTCTCTGTGCTTTACAATGCTTCCCTATGCTTTGCCAGACCTCTCTGTGCTTTACAATGCTTCCCTATGCTTTACCACACCTCTCTGTGCTTTACAACACTTACTTCTACCATGCTTTTCACTATACTTTATTGCACTTTGCATATCTCTGTGGATAGTTTGAAAATGTATTTGCTGTTGTGCAAACTAAGGATTGTTAATACCAACAAAGACTTTTTTTTGCAGAAGTCGTCACACACATTTTCTGAAGCACACACACACACATTAATTAGTCATATAGCAGATGCTTTTATCCAAAGACTAGGGGGTTGAACTATGGTATCAAGCCTCTTTCTCTAACCACTGAACCACCAAGCCTCCTTATGCATGCATTCAGTGTTGATTGTAGCTTACCTCACAGACTTGCTGTGCAAAAAACAGGATTTGCCCCAGACCCACGCGGTGCTTCGGCAAATAATCTCTCAGGCTGCCAAGAGGAAGATATTCCATGACCAGCTGGACAACCTGCCCTCCTGAGAAGCAAACAAAACAAGAGCCAGGTTTAAAACCGATTACCTGTGAATGATCAATCTGCTTTATACTCTACAGCTGTGAAACAACAGCTCAATGCTGTTGCATCAAAAGTAAAGTCTCCCATAACATACATCCCCACCGCTACTGCTGTAAAAACTGTACATGAAATATTTATAGATGTTTTACAATAAAGAAGTTGGCAGAATTTCCTTGGGTTCCTCTGGGCAACCTCAATGGCCTAAATTAGCATTCATCCACAGAACAGCAGTGTGCAAATGTATTCGAACACCCCATTGATTCTGTAGTTTTTGATTTGTTGTGCGTATGAAATCAAACCACTGGAACTGAAAATCTTGGAAAATTGTGAAAATAGGCAAATTTGTGCTTGTCTACCTGAATTGATGACTTTAATAGGCAACACGGGCAATTCATTTAAAATAGTAAGAGAAAAGGAACACAGAGCCACACATGGTGAAACGCAGAAGACTTTTTAGAAGTTGTTTAAAGATGCCTGATAAAAGCTACAAAGTGGTTGAACATTTTCACACGAGTGCCTACTGTTTCTATATCACTGATTCTCACAAAAATGCTCACCCCCAGAGGTTTTCATGCAGGTATGTACATAAAGGATATAAATGATAAATCTGGAGGTCATTTTTTTATTGTAGAACAGAGTGCATACCACCCTATTACACTCCTTAGCTAATGAACAAACAAAATGGATTTACTGTTGCTATCTGACTCAATTAAATCACACTTGCCACCCTTATTAAAGTCTGCCCCATAGTAAAAGCACAGCAAAGTGTAACCGAGCACAGCGAAAGCATGGCAGAGCACAGGTACACATGTGCACACTGCTGTAGGCATGGATGTGATCTTCCTGTTTAAAAGGACTCCGCACCGAGCTCATTACAGCAGCCCTTGTACTTGACGATGTTCTTGTGATAGAGCGCTTTCAGGATCTCGATCTCTCGCATCCAGCCCGCCTGTAGCTGAGTGCTGCAGTCCTGCTTGAGTGATTTCACAGCCACGCACTCCCCCGTGCCGTCGTTGTTAGGGTCGTACACGTACAGCGTCACCTTCCCGAAGTGGCCCTGCGGGGAAGCCAAGCGTTCCAGCGTCAGTGTTTGAAACCCCAACAGCACAGCAAAGAAGCTGGCCTGGTATTAAAAGGAATTGTACCTAGAAAGAACTTTTAAACTTTGGGAACGAGAAAAGGCCATTTGGCCCATGAAGGCCTTGTTAGAATCTATTTTTAAATGTTTCTTCACCTGGTTCCATGCATTTATAACCGTGTAAAACAATGCTTCCTACCTTCTGTTCTAAACTCTACTCTACTGCTTGCATTTACACCCTCTTGCTCTTCTCTCTGTGCTACATTTGAAGTCGTGTCTTGGGTTTACTTTATCTATTCCAGTTACGATTTTATAGACTTCATATCAAATGTCCCTGTTGTGCACATCTATTCATTATCTAGGTCTCAAATGTGCAGTTTTGAAAGAAAGACAAAACAGGCTTCAAAACTAGGTTAAAAGAAAATTGAGAGTGCAACTTGTCCCCACCCCTTCACTGGCCTCTTTCCTGTCAATAACCAATCTGCTGCCTCCCCTACTGACTGACATGCTTTCAGCCAGTAGCATGCTTTGACCCAGAAGACACTGCTGAGATGAAATAACCCAGGGAGTACAAGTGCAAACAGATAACCCGAGAATAAGGCAAAGAAACCGAGAGCTTAAATTTAACCTAAGCTAGTACCAGATATCATGTTTTAAAATTAAAATACATGTGTGCTATAGCATGTGTTTCTTTCAAAACTGCACATGCATTACACAGGTTCTCTGCTGGGTCCACATGTTAAATCGTGGCTGGTTCGTGTCTAGTTGTGTGACACTCAGTTTTGAGTTGCAGCTGGTCGCGTCACAAGGCTGTTTCCCACCGATCACGAGGCATGCCCCGACTCACCTCTCCCAGGTCTCTTATCTTTTTCAGATATCTCTTCAGGAACACTGTGGGATCTGCATCGGGTAGAATATCGCTCTTTGAAGATATATCGGGGTCTGTGAACGAGAGGACAGCGTTAAACCTGCTTTCCTTCAGAACCTTATCTACACCACTGCAGTGGATTTTTTCTGACATTTGTAGGGGAAAAATATAACAGAACGCTACATGGGTGTGTGCGTGCGTGTGTGTTTTGTGGCTGGCAGCCAACTTGGCTTGGGGTGTGGGTTAAACAGCATGAAAGAGAGAGAGAGAGAGAGAGAGAGATTAGTTAGATAGAGAGAGAGAGGAGTGTAAGAAGAGTTTGTTTAATCTCATGTTTTGTTCCTGTGTTTGAGAGTAAAAGTGTGCGAACAGTGCTGAACTGCAGCTTCTGTGCTTCAGTGTCTGGTGTAATATTTCAAGGGTGCAGACCTGCCACTATTCTGTGCAGTGCGGTCGGTGTGTAGCGTCGATGAAGGCGTTCCTCAAATCACCTGCGTGCTTTTAACTTTGACTACAACCCGGATTAATAAAAACTAAAATGAAAGCACACTAAGATTCGGGCTCACTCTTCTGTTGGAGCTCGGTGAGTTCTCGGAGGATGGTTCTGAAGGACGGCCGGTCCGCCGGGTCGTAGTTCAGACACTTGCTGATGAAGCTGGCGAGCTCCTTCGAGGACGGCTCCGGCAAGTGGCACTTGGCTTCATAAAACCGCTCTTTCTGCAGAGAAAATGAAATAAAAATAGATGCGTCACTCAGCGCGAAAGACGCCCCTTTTTACAGCCAGGCACTAGCGCTGCTGCTGCACCCACTCCAGGGTTTCAGAACTCACCTAAGTTTAGGTATATTATTAAAAATGTCCAGGTATCCAGGAGTTCGAACAATCAGGCTCATGGTTATTCTGAATTGACTGCACTTAAAACAGCATGAATACGTCTCGGTCTACTAAAAGGGGTTGTTTTAGGGAAGGAACAATTTGACAGACGTCTGGCGCATGATCATTTAAACAGCATACCTAATTCAAGGGAGTTCTGAAGCCCAGGGCTTTGTGCAGGGCTAATGCAAGTTTCAAGCCCTGCCTTTTTGATTTTGGTGCTTGTGATTTTGGGGGCTAAAGCTGCTGGTTACAGCCATACATCAACCCCCCCTGCTGGCCAGTCAGTCAGTCAGTCCGTCATTCCTCCCCAGCAGAGTCTCTGCGAGTTGTGAAAGTTGTGTTTGTGGTTTTGTGATGTGGTCAAAAATGGGGAGGAGTTGTGACCAACAGGCCACCAAGAACAGCGAGTTAGCCCACTGGAGGCACGACAGATATTTCAGCAGGAGACCCCGTCGTGCGGTCACTCCTGTTCTCGGGGGATATACCATTTTGTTTTGTAAGGTTGGAAAAACGCTTTGTGTTTTTTTTTTTCTTTTTTTCCAGCTCGGTCCGCAGCACCGCTGCAAGGGATGTACACAAACTGTTTGCCAAACGTTAGGCCTGGAACCCATCCCAGTACTGTACCTCGTTCAGGGTGGTCTCGTTCAGTGGCAGATCCCCATTATAGCAGATCTCAAGCAAGGTTGTCCCGAAGCTCCACTTGTCTGCGGCGATGCTTAAGTGATTGACGTTCTGAACACATTCAGGGGCGATCCAAGGGATACGCTCCACGCGCTCTGGGAAGAACAACACAATAAAATTCAGAGGTTAATAGAAGTCACGTAATGGTTAGATCTCCCTTAACCAGACCAACTGAAAGACCTTTGAACAGCATAGGATTTAAATTACCGTGCATGCCTCAGTTTTGAATAGATTAAGTTGAACAGGTGTGCAAACCCTCCCCCCCACCTCCTCAGAAAGATACACAGGGCCATTCTTTGTTATGAGGAAGTAAAAAGAGGAATATTTGCATGATGGTTTTCATACCATTCAAATCTGACCACAAGAATAATCTACTGTTAATAGAAATTGCCACTGCATTCTCTCGGTGCAGACGAAGAAACGTTCAACTTTACATCAAAACATTGTTCCTCGTCTCAAGTTTCGCCTCCTGTGCGCTGTGTAGCATGCTCTGCATGCATTCTCCTAAAGAACGTTCTCCTTCTGCACCTCTGAAGTCAGCATTTAACTGCCTTACTCTTTCAGCCAAAGGAGAAAGTTCTAACTATTATTATTATTATTTATTTCTTAGCAGACGCCGTTATCCAGGTTGACTTACAATTGTTACAAGATATCACATTATTTTTACATACAATTACATTATTTTTTTTACACACAATTACCAATTTATACAGTTGGGTTTTTACTGGAGCAATCTAGGTAAAGTGCCTTGCTCAAGGGTACAGTAGCAGTGTCCCCCCACCTGGGATTGAACCCACGACCCTCCGGTCAAGAGTCCAGAGCCCTAACCACTACTCCACACTACTGCCCTGATAGATAGATAGATAGATAGATAACTTAGAAAATTATTACCTGCTATATTTGATTACGAGCGCCATTAAAGCAAAATAAGAAACTTAGAAAGACAATTAAGAAGGAGAATCTACGTTTGGTTTTTGCTACACAGTGCTGGACATTTTGCAGAAAACACCTCCTTCGTGTGTGAAATTACAACAGTGCTTTAAGCAAATCCACCTCAACAGGATTTCACATGATTTGCAGGGTGTCTGTGCCAGACTTAACGGTTTATGATCATTTGCTTTAAAGTGGTATTGATTTTTGTTTTGATGGCAAAGTTTGGCTTTCTTTTTTTCCCCAAATAACCAACAAGCCTATCTGGTAATCCTCATAAGTGAAATAAATACAGTATTGCATGCATGTTCATGGAGCATGCTGTTTATATAACAAGGAGGGAGATAGGATTAAAACAAACAAATAAATAAATAAATAAATAAATAAAACACAACAACACACACATTCACAGATAACTGCACAATGTAATTAAACTATTTGAATACTCATTGAAGTTACTCTAAGAGTCTACAGCTATTGTGAAAAGTTTTGCATCACCTAGAATTTTAGGTGATGCAAAAAAAATAAAACTATGAACATAATTCAGATCTTTTATTTAACATCGTGTAATCAAAGAAACTACAACATGATATTGCAAAAGTCTACCGGAAGCCGTAATAGTAATACAGTAGTATTTCAAGTTAGATTTCGAAATGTCAAATCTTTCAATTTGTCATTATTTCGTTAAGTATATAGGAAAACTACAAAGCATTATGTAATTCAATATGTTAGCGTAACATTATTCGGCAGGTTTCATACGACTTTAGGAGGCAAGATTTGTTCATTTTACAGGGGGATGCAAAACCGTTTTGCCACAGCTGTACAATGAAACCCTTGTACTGTTTCAGAGCTGGCCCAGTGATGCATCGTTTTAAAAAGCCTGCATTTACAATGTGGTTTCCTCCTTTCAAAGGATGTGGCGTGCAAGTCTTAGGTGACCCGGGCTGTCAAGCATCAACCTGAAATGCACTCTTACACGCGATCCGAAAAACGCAGAGGAGATGACAGGACAAGATAACGTTCATCTACTTGCTAAACCTTGAAGTGCGACAGAATGCAGCAAAAATTAAAACACGAAAACCAGTTTCAGGGGTGCGAGATTGCATCCGAAACGTTTTCTTTGCAAGATTAAGTTTAGCTTGGTTCAGATAGTCCACATCCTTTAAAATGTTCTCTTTGTTCTTCGGGTGTAGCCACGAGTAGAGTTTGTGCACAATTGGAATGAATGTGTCGACTTGATTTGGCACGTTTAGTTACCTTTATTATTGTACTTATTTTACATATACAGTATTCAATTAGAATGGTTTCCAATGCATTGAGATACTGAATGATGGACCCTTTTAAAAAAAAATAGAAACTGTGAAAGCTAATGCAAGACCCTCATACATACGTTTCAGTACATGCTATGCAGTTTATCCTTCTTTAATTTACTGTTAAAATGTCTAGATACTTTTTATAAATCAAATTTCTTTGTCACTCAAGAACTATTTGGTGGGTTACAAACAGCAAAAAATCTGGTTTGAAAAAGCCCCACCTTAGTTTTCTTTTTTGCACATCCCTAAATAGCCGCCTCATCGTTAAAACACGGGCTGTGATATTATAGATTGTATTTTTGTGGCACAATGGTATACTAGCTTTTATTAATGAATGCTGTAATCAAATCCGTGCACTGTCTAATGCTTGTTACAAAGCGTTGACTTCATTTCCCGTTTCGCAGTTTATTTCATGTCTCGCTTTTTTAAAACAGGTTAAGAAAAAGGAACCCAGCGGAGGCTCATGGGTACAGGAAGACAGGCTTGCAAAGCACTGGTATAGGGTTTCCTGTCACACTGCTGTGGTGGCATAAAAATGTCTGGTTAGCAATGATATTGCAGGCAAACTCCCCCTTCCCAATCAATCAATCAAAACCTTTATTTATCCAGAACACATTCTCATTTTCAATGACGACCGAAGTCGAATGAAACCTGCTGAATAATGTCACGTTAACATACCCAGTTACATATCACTTTGTAGTTTTCCCCATATACTTAACGAAAAACTGACCAATTGAAACAAAAATGTCATATTTCGAATTTTAACATGAAATGCTGTACTACTGTAAGGCTTCCGGTTATCAGTTTGTAGTTTCTTTGATTACATGGTACTAAATAAAAGATCTAAATTATGTTTAGATAGTTTTTTGTTTTTTTGTTTTTTTTTTAAATGATGTCTCGATCCTAAAATGTAGGTGAAGCAAAACTTTTGGCCACAGCTGTATATAATAATGTCCTCCCAGTCTAAAACACAGAAACAAAGCAGCAAACGCAGTCAATTCCTCCGCTTCTAACAAACCTATCCCTGGATTTATAAAGGAGAGAGAGAGAGAGAGAGAGAGAGAGAGAGAGAGAGAGAGAGAGGAGGAGAAAGCGGGCGCTAATCAGATCTTTTGCAATTAAGTTAGTCAGAAATCAAAAGCTAGTACAGCATCTTTTTTAGTTTGAAAACAGCATTTTTTTTTTATTTACTTTTTTAAAATCAAAAAAGTTCAACTTTGTACACCTGTTTGTTGGAATGCTGTGCAGCTGGCATCTTATTTTATTACTAATTTAGATTAGCTGTGCATGCACATTACCAAAGCACAAAGATATGAGATTAGCTGTGCACACAGATTAAAAATAAGCACAAAAAAAGATATCAATGAACAGCTGGTTTGAAAAAAAAAAAAAAACCACACGGTTCTTTATCGACTCTCAAGGTCACGCAAATTCCATGTTGAAAAAAAAAATAAGATACAAATCGAGAGCACGAATATAAAATCCTGAATAGGTTACGGATTAAATGGAGTGGCTGACTTGGAATGACCCAGTTCAGTATCATTAACCACAAGTCCTTACAATAACGTTTTCTGAGTCATTCCTCAGTTTTTACATAACAAGTGTGTGGCAATGTGCCCCGCCCATGTGTGCATTTCTATATTGTATGTTGCGTGTGGTGTGTTAATGTTGGTGTATTGTAGTTGGTACACGGGATATAAATGGGTGTGTGCAGCATGAGTTATTTAAAATGTATAATTGTATTTAGGCACGGGATTGCACATCACTTCACGTGCATTTAAAGTATATAATATGTGAGCACGAGGTTGCACATAATTAATTCACGTACTGGGATTCAAGTGAATAAGTAATTAGTAATTGAATCCCGGCACAACAGTATATATAGATGCACGTTTTACTCACTCGGGGTTGGGTGTTCGGTGAGTAATGAACGGGAGAGAGAGGAGGAGAACTAAAGATAAATAAAGTAATAACAATTGCTATCGTGTGCTGGTAGGACCAGCACGATACTCGTTTGTTTATTTTTACTCACTGTGTTTGTTTGTGTGTCTGTCCGTCCACCGTTTGTTTAAGCGTTAGTCCGTTTTGTTTGTCTGTTTATTTTGACTAAAGTGCCGTGTCCTGTTTCTGTTTAAACCTTTTATTTATAATAAACCGCGAAACAGCATTTTCATCATTTCACCTCATCTGTCCTGTGTCTGTGTATTCATTTCCTGGTTCTGATGTCACCAACCGTGTTATGCAACCTTTTTTTTTTTTTTTTTTTAGAGCATACACTTTTTAGCAAATCTGACAGGGAGACAAAGGGTTGCTGTCAATAAAGACTCTTTAGTGTGTAGAAGTGTCTTTTAGAGCCGTTTAGAGGCTCTATTCTAATCCAGTGTAACAGGGCGAAGGCTGGGAGCAAACTTGCGAGCGCCTTAACCTCTGTGCAAAAGAGCCGGGCTCGTCTGCATTTGTGGTTACAGAGCTTTTAACCTCCTCTCACCGACTAGGGACACAATCCGTCACGGCCGTGCTTCACACAACACTGCCCGTTACACCAGGTCGCCAGACTTGCAATGCAACCCAAAAGAGAGGAAGCCAAGCCAAGCCAAGCGTCAAGGGGTTATTTTTCCACGAAGGCACACACTTGTCAAATAATCCAATGTATAGAGTTTAAAGACTTTCTGCAAATTGCAATTTCGTTAAAATAATTAAATAAAAGTAGTACCTTCTTTGGAGAGAGCCGTGAAGCTTATCCCAGGATCGCTGAGTTTAATGAAGGGAGAGCTGCTCTCCTCCAGCCCCTTCCTCACCACCAGGATGTTTTTCGCACACACATTTCCATGCACCAGTTTTTTGTTCTCCTGCAAGGAAGAGCCAGGGGAATGGTCACAAGTTCATCATGTGGCTGGCACACACATACAGGGATGGTGAAGACTCCCATTGCAGGATTTACCATGGGCCCAAGCTTGTAATTATCTATACAGCTAATAAAAAAACACCTGGAAACTGCTACACAATGGGATCCGCATTTAAATTTAATTTCGGCGTGGATGGAATACATTCAATGAGAATCGTTTCCACTAGAAGTCTTTTTCGACGTCTTCAATGCGTTAAAAAGACAAAAACAAAAAGTCTGAATTTCTGTCATTTAATTTATTTAGTTTAATAGTTTTTGATGGAGGGTAGAATACAACATATTACAGCTGTGGCTTTGTATAACAGGGATGGAAATAAGACTGCTGTTGCATAGCGGTTTCATCCATTCCAGGTTTTACTACGAGCTTGATTAGCCACAGTGTGTCTAGGGAACAAGCTCAGGTGTGTCTTATTAAACTTACAGTAAAACCAGCAATGGATCAAACTGCTATGCAATGGGAGCCGTATTTCCATCCCTGTAAAATACCATGTAACAACAAATGACCATGTACAGTTTCATTAAAATCAAAGTTTGGGCTTTCAAGAACTCAAACAATGAGGCCACGCAGGCATAACTCTGCAACAGACACAGGTTTTTTGTAAGGCGTTATTTTAGTCGGTATTTTAGTTGGTCTTGCCTAGTCCGTTGGATCTACATTTACGAGTTATACAACAACAACTTGAGCGTGAAGCTGCAGCAACAGCAAAGCCAGCCTACTGCAAGTCTAACGAAACTCGCAGTAGAGTGATACCAGGAATGAATCAGTCATTTGTTTGGAATGCTCCAAATTAGGACTGCATGCAAGAGCACTGCCGACATTATCCTCTAGCTGGGTTGCAAGGTTTGAGGGAGAAAGAAACCACGTATAAAACTGCTAGCAGCTGGGAACAGGGCACTTACCAAGTAGCTCAAAGCGCTGGCCAGCTGCTTGGCCACTGTAAACTTCCACTGCGGTGTCACCCTCCCTTTCTCTTTCCTCAAGAAGACATCCAGGGGCCCAAATTCCACGTACTCTTCGACCATAATATCTGGTGGACAATAAAAGAAACACAGGGGTTGAGGTTGGGTACACTGTACAGTCAAACCTGCTCAGAAACACTAGCGTCAAATCTCACTCCTCCACACAGGGTACGAATCAGCTACTAGAAAGGATACGCTGAAGACCGAATATTAGAATTATGGGATTGATTTACAAAGACTCTGAACACTGGCTGTACCCCAGTACCGGCTACAAAACACACACACACACACAGAGGAGGTGAAAGTGAAAAGAAACAAAAATATATATCTCTTTTTTCTGTCTTGTAGCCACACAATTCTGCAGTTGTTCAGTTCTATCCTCGTTGTTCTACAAAGGATGCTCCTGACAGCTGTTTTCTACGGTGGGGGTCCACTCTATCCACTACAGGCAGTGTTGCAGGGGGGGGGCAGGTTAATGGTTACACTCTAGTGTACCAGCTGTACTTAGTCAGACATGATCCCCACAGTGAGACCACGTGCTTTGAGTTTTATTCACCAGAAGGGGATGACTGAAACAGATACACAGAGTGAATCTAAACAAGAATACATATATGAGTCAAGATAACCGTGCTGTGTTAGGAGATACAAACTTGCATGGAAAAAGCACAGCTGGTAGAAACTTACTTTCAGATCCCTTGACACAGACTCCGTGAACAAACACGAAGTGAATGTGCGAAACCTGACTCATCAAACTGGCTGTTTCAAAAAAGGCCTGCAGGGAAAAAAAAAAAAAAAAAAAAAAGTAATTATCATTATTTTGTATTCATCATTAGCGCAATTGTTTTTTCCCAAATTGAATTTACAAGCCCCTATTTAAAATTTAAATGATTTCTTGTTTGGTGAAGTACAAAGCTGAGCATCAGCCAATCACAACCACAAACGTTTAAATGAAAATCCGCTGCTTTAACAGACCAACCATCTATATTAACACACTTATTAGCTGGCTCTTCACAGTTAATAGACAGCCCCTTAAGATAAAGCGTGACCAAAGTATGATCCAGATCAGCGTGTGCTTTTTTATTTCCTCGTACCAGGGCTATGTCCTTGTGGCTCTCATCCAATGTTTTCAGCACCACTCGGATTTTCGTGCTGCTGTTATTATTGTTCCACTCGTACCCATCCTCGTTCGAGTCCGTTCCACAGACGTGGAGCTTCCCGGTGTAGATGTTCGTCCTCGTTCCTCTGCCCAAGTGACTTTCCTGAAGGAAACAACGACAGTGGAAACACATCCATAACCACGGCTGATAAAAAAAAAAAAAAAAAAAACACACACGCCCAGGGTTTTTACACAGCCAAGCTTTTCAAGGACATCCACCTGGACAGTTGAAAATGGTCTTCAACAAGATTGTTCATTTTTAATCCACTTCTTTTATATACCTGTCATGAGTGTTCTTCAGCATTTAGCTTGGACCTTACTTTATAGTCTTCCGATCGCTTGCAGAAGCCTAAACTTAGATCGCTTTTGTATTACTTTAGTATCAAAGGCATTGTGGTTGCGGATGACAAACGATACTAAAAATGCACACGCTTGTAATACAAGTTATGGGTCTGCAGACTAATTTGATCGGAGATAGATGTAAAAATCTTGACCCTTGATTGAGTGTTGGGAAGCCCGGAGTCAAACTAAAATGCAAATTTTGGGGTTTGCTAAATTAGTTGCTTTACATACTGAAAACAACAGTGGCATCAACACAACTCTTATCACACAACAGACGCCAGCGAGGTGCGTGACAATAACCACATCATTAGCCAACGACAACAACAACGTGTTATAAATACTGGCAATGTAAATTTAAAAAATAACAGGCGTCAGATATGAAAATCAACTGGCCGTTGCCTAAAACACACTTGGTTAATTGTCCAAAACCTTATACGAAGAAGAACAAAAAAAATTAAAAAAATAACCACAACACGTGGTTTGACACAGTTTGTTTTCGTGATACTGAAATGTCACTTTGGTTTTGTGGCTTTCTAGCATAAATTGTCCAGAACAAAATATTTTTTTGTTTTGTTTTGTTTTTTTTATTTATAAAAAAGAAACTACTCTTCCACCGATGTAAAATGCAAAACCAAAACAAAAAGCTATTTGTCTCGCTCAGGAACCTCTCTGACAAGCTTTAGTCTTCCAACTACTTTTTTTTTACTGCTGGAAATTTATTTGGAGATAAAAAAAAAAAAAAAACATGTTTGAGTCGCCTTTCTGTAAAAATAAATAAATAAATGCATAAAAAAGAATTTTTTTGTGCATTTCATTCCACTCTAATGTACAGATGTATGTTTCCCCTCTTCCTTGTAATCTAGTGTGTACGAATATAGTTTTTCAAAAGCAGTCATTTAAAAGCATGTTACCTCTATTAATCTTCATACCTCATAGGAGGCTCATAGGAGGCTGTGTGGTCCAGTGGTTATAGAAAAGGGCTTGTAACCAGGAGGTCCCCGGTTCAAATCCCACCTCAGCCACTGACTCATTGTGTGACCCTGAGCAAGTCACTTCACCTCCTTGTGCTCTGTCTTTCGGGTGAGACGTAGTTGTAAGTGACTCTGCAGCTGATGCATAGTTCACACACCCTAGTCTCTGTAAGTCACCTTGGATAACGGCGTCTGCTAAATAAGCAAATAATCTTGCGATGCCCATTTCTGTAACACATCTGACGCAATGCTTAGCCATTCCTCTGTATTATTACTATTTTTTTTTAAATCCAGTCTCAAGCCAGAATTTTTAACATGCAGAACATTATGTGTTGCCGGGTTAAGGGTTAAGGGTTAAGAATTTTTTTCACAACATACACCAGCAAGGAATCTAGAAAATTCCTGCTTGTATTTTTGGTATAATTAGATACCCTGTCGATTTCTAACAGTGAGATTCTGGGTCCTTCCTCTGTACAGGAGAGGGCACGGTCTCCTCTTTATCTGAAGCAGCTTGTTTGGCGGCTACACAAACCTGGGTTATCTCCTCCTTGCGAATCTGGTGGAAACTCAGCTGGCTCAGGTTGAGAGAGCCCGATATGGGTCGGACACTGCTGCCTGGAGACCTCCGCACCACAATCAAATTGGAGATTTCTACAAGACATGAACAAACAAACCGATTAACAGGCAATAGATTAAGTTTAACGAGCACAGGGACTGTCTAATTACAAATTAACATCCAGTGCTCGCCATTGGTCATATATATTCCTCTAGGTCTATTGCAACCACGTTTACATTCTTGGCTTGATGCTAAGAGAGAGAGAGAGAGAGAGTTTTAAAAGCCAGCCTGTACCAGGAGAGAGAGAGTTTTAAAGGCCAGCCTGTATCAGGAGAAAGTGGGGGGGGTAGAGAGAGAAGCTGCAATAAAAGAGAGTATCTGTCTTCAACAGCACTGCAGTCTGCCAAGTCATAGTGTGTGTGTGGGCTTGAACACACCTCTGGAAATGCAGTGCTGAACCCTTTAAACATACCTCTCTTGATCTACCCCTCCTACTCTGCATTGGACTTGGCTGTCCTCAGCACCACGTTACTGGATCCTCAGCTAATGCACTATCCTTGCACTACTGCACTGCAAATATGTCATTATAGATAAAACTTGTTGTAATCCTAACTTGCTGCATCCTAATTCGTATTATATTCTAGAAGTATTATTTGCACTTACTGTAAGTCCCAACGCTTTATCACAAAGTAGACTTACCTTAGCGACTATGGCATTTTTTATCAGATTGCTGCATTTAAATGTCAGGTTAATTAAGAAAGCAGTATTACTTATCTGCTAATTTACAAAATATGTAAATAATGACGTTAAAAGATTAGTCTGTGCCTTGCCAGAGACTCTCTTGGCAGCTAAGTCTGGGTTTCTTTGTAACCAACAGAAGATCAGCTTGTTCCACAGCAAGCCAATCAGAAGTGATAGAGGTGGGACATAAACACTTTTCAAAATGTTTGTGTGCGCTAGACTTCCGCAATTCAGTTTTCAGGAACTTGCTTGGCTCTCTAGAAATATACCTAGCTTCTCTAGCAACAGAACAAACATAAATAAATAAATAACTATTTGTCCAAACGGGCAAAGTATAACAGCAAAACTTGTTGTCCCTCACACAAGTCTTGCTGTCCCAGGATGTCGGGCGATACCAACAGCACACCCCTGCTAGTGCCTCGACTAGAAATGCTAAAAGAAACAAAACTTTTGGCTGTAGCTGTAGAAGATCATTAACCGGAAAGCATCAATTAATTTGTTATTTTTTTACCTCCTGACTTTGGCAGGCAGCACTTCTTCACAACAAAGCTCTCGTCCCCGGACTTGAGGACGCATGTCTTCAGGTTACGAGTCAGCTCCTTCACGCTTTCGAATTCTTTCTCCCACCCTTCCAGAAAATACAGGTTCCCCCTCTGCTGGATGCGGAACTGCTTGTGCAGCTGGACAGTCTGATTGTTCTGTAAATAAATGGAATGAACAAATCCAAACGCATATATCTTCTTGTAGGTTTCAGATACTCCCGCATAAAAGCTTACGATGGTAAGTTTGCAGTAGCCCCAGGCTTTTCCCCGTGGTTATATTAAGCAATTACCAGAGTTTAGCCTGGTTATCCATGCTTTTTAATGTGCGGAACAATATCTCTGGGCTTTACAATCATTACCTATGCTTTACCATGCTTTCACTTTGCTTTATAACACTTTGCAATTACTATGCTTAACAATCTATCTGTGCTCTACAATGCTTACTTATGCTTTACCATTCTTTCACTATGCTTTATTACACGTCTTTTTTTTTTTTTTTTTTTTTTTTTAACATGGTAGTCGTGTAGACTCCACCATGTATTGTTTGCTGTCAATGCAATAATGAGTTTAATAAAGCCTTTTTAAGCAAGACTTCTTTTCACCAACCTCCTCGTCAGCCACAAAGTAAAACACCAACACAAAAAAAAAAAAAAAGAAGATTGATTTCAGCTGTAGCAATTTTTTATTTTACTCTGACGATCTTGTCGGAAGCATACAGGTCTTTACAGGAACCTTTCATTAAACACGCACACGCCTGTCAGTTTCAATAAAACAGTCATAAACAGAGACAAGTGTAACATTCTTGTGGTGAAAAAATCCATCAAACCAGCTTTCAGCTGAACGGTTTCAACTAGAAATTAATTTCTAAAAATACAAATCGTTTGTGTTGATTGTCAGACCCCACTGAAGAATGCTGGTATCATATAGGAACAGATTTTAAAAAGCCTAACCTCCGATCTATTTAGCACCGTCAGGATTATTCTGTGAAAATCCTGAGCGCTCCATCGGACAATGAACAAGCCCAATTCTTTTTCTTCCTTCTTCAGTTTCTGAATGGCGAACTCTTCCCTAAAGTCACAGAACACAGAAATAAAACATTAACAGTAACCCATGGTACTGATCAGGAGGGACCTCCCTCAGCAACACAATATTTTCAATATTTACTTACCACACAGACATCTAATCTTATACAAATGGATGTTGCAACATCAAAGGGGGGGGGGGGGGGCGGGGGTTGTTTAAACCTTCATGTTTAAACATCAAAATTCAAACATCTCCACTCAGTTTAAAATCCTTTATTCTATTAGTATTATTGCACTTACTGTAAGCTACACTGTAATCTTGCATCCTAACCCTGTACTGCCCTGTAACACCTGTAAGTCGCCTTGGAGAAAGGCGTCTGCCAAATACATAATAACATTAATAATAAAAATGGTTGGGAATCAGGAGCGATATAAAATGATCGAATGCACAGCTGGAAAGCAAAGTAAAAGGCCTTCTCACTGCATGGGTCCATGGATGCCACTGGCGTTGCTCAGCACTACCCTGGGAGGAGCTACCTCCTGGCACAGGTAATGGTGAAAATCAGCCGTCAACCGAAAGTAGCCGTCTACCAGCGAAGCGAAAGACAGCGCCTCTGCGCTGGACCTCAGAGCCAGCTCCTGCAAGAGAACAGGGCAGGGGGTTAAAGGGAAACCATGCAAGGGGATGAACACCTGACACTTCAAAACAATGTTACAATGGTGTGCCCAGCAGTCTACAGAGATGGCCACAAGTTTTGCATCACCCGATAGAATTATTTTGCTTCAGAAAGTCAAATGAAACCTGCTGAATAATGTTCCATTAACATATAGGGCAGCAGTGTGGAGTAGTGGTTAGGGCTCTGGATTCTTAACCGGAGGGTCGTGGGTTCAATCCCAGGTGGTGGACACTGCTGCTGTACCCATGAGCAAGGTACTTTACCTAGATTGCTCCAGTAAAAACCCAACTGTATAAATGGGGAATTGTATGTAAAAAATAATGTGATATCTTGTAACAATTGTAAGTCGCCATGGATAAGGCTGTCTGCTAAGAAATAAACAACAACAATAATAATAATAATAACATTGAACTGCACACTGCTTTGTAGTTTTCCATATAATTCACAAAAAAGTGACAAAAATTGAAAAAAATGTGACATTTCAAAATCTAAACATGCAATACTGTGCTACTATTACAGCTTCCGGTACACTTTTACAATGTCATTTTGTAGTTTCTTCGATTACATGATGTTAAATAAAATATCTAAATTATATTCATATAGTTTTAATTATGTTTCGATCCTAAATTTCTTGGTGATGAAACACTTGTGGCCACAGCTGCAGATTAGAAACCGTTATAGTAAATATCCACAAACTAAAGCAAGTAGACATCTGTCTGTTTTCATCTGTCATCATAACAGCAGGTAAGGGAGAACCGGGTCTGCCCTAAGGGAAAACACACATGGCAATCTAGAAATAGGAAGTGAAACTACACAAAGTGGCAAGCCACCATCAAAACTAGAAAACCACAGATCAGTTCTTGTTTTTCGAAAGAGGACATAGTAGGGTTTGCTGTTTTACTTTGATTATTTTAAGCAATCTGTTATGCGTACGACGTAACTAAAGATCTCTTGTTTAGAAACTTGTGTGTCATTTTGAGTTTTCTGTCAAATCACCCTGGAGACATTGAAAGCACCTCCTGTCGTCCCAATTGTGACCTCAAACAGACCTTCTCTCTAAGAACAGCAGGTACACCAGAGTGTAACTATTAACCTGTCCCCCCTGCAACACTGCACACAAGAAATACATCAGTAGAAATGTGGTATTTCTGACATTCACTGGGGCAGTGTTTCAGGGGGAAACAGAAAACGATACACAAAGCGAATCTCAACAAGCTGAAGACACACATTATTGAACCCATTAAATACCAAATAAAATTCTCTTTGACAAAATCTGATCACAGGCTGTATTAATGTAATTTGAGCCATTCTAAATCAATATTTCTCCACAGAAAAAAAAAATTAAAATCCTTAGTTTTGGCTACAAACTGCCAAATCCTGTTTTGAGGACAGTCAAATTAGACATGCCCGTAATCAGAGCAGTGAAATATCACGGCGGCTATGAAGCTCAACACATAGAAAATGGAGCTTTAGCATCACTGTGGAGGAAAACACCACGAAATGGATCATTTTTAAGCTTCAGTTTCTTATTTTGTATTGAGGGATCATGAAAGCATCTGAAGGGCTGTATTTGCAGAGTTACATTTAGACAGTTAAAAAGTTATCATAACAATATCAATCTAGTTAAAAGAGAAAATTAACACAACAGGTAGATGTCACTTGCTCCAAAAAAAAAAAAATACAAAATGAGCCTGTCCTCAAAAAAGGATAATGGCACTTCATGGATTAAGATAACTAATATTTTCATACCCCCAACCAGGTTCCTCTAAAAAGCACACACACAGCACACATTGTTACCAGTTATATTTAATAATATTTAACAATCTTGACTTCCAATCAGAAACTGTCAAGGGAAAACAGTGTGCTTCAGTGTTTAACCGGAGCTCTGAAAGGGAAGCAGGGCTGCACGCTCACCAGCGACTTGTTGTCCTGCCGGCTCACGCTGACTCTGAATCCATTCACGACCATGTGCGTGATCTCGGGGAAGTCGCAGAAGAAGGACCAGCGTGGCTCGCTGCGCTCCGCAGGCTGCACAGGGAGCGGCTGCTGCTTCTTCCCTTTCTGCTTTTTGCTTTTCGCAAAGTAGTTCCTGTTGCCGCAGCTCTCTACGGGCTGGAGAAAAACAAGACAAACATACCGTATTTGCTAAGCAGCGCGTTAAGGAGTATGTTCAAATACCTTTCCCTTGCTGTTTTAGTGTCTGTTGCTTCAATATGGTGTATTTCTCTACATCTGCCTTGATTATGCGCTTGCTGTGAGCTTGTCTGGAGAATCCGAAGTGCCGGGACTGAGCGTCCCTCCACATTCCATGCAAATCATGCGACTTGCTTGGGTTGATCAGATCGACTACCCCCCCCCCTACCCCACCCCACACCAGCTATAAAACAAAAACACTAACAGTTGCACTGACCCCCGATTCACACTAATCTTAAGACTATCTAATGCTACTTAAGTAAGGTAATGCAAGATTAGTGCTATTCAGGGTCTGTGAAAACAACCAGAAGTAATTCATTTTAGAGAAACACTGCCCTAAGATAACTAATTAAATAGTTTAAGTGTCCTATACTGAAATTGACATATATACACATACTTGTATTAGATTTTTTTTTTATAAATTTCAATTTTATAATATTGCTCTATTTTTACAAACTAGCTTTTTATCTTAGTTTTTCCACAATTAAAACCACACTTTTTTTATTATTATTTCTGTTTTTATCAAATTCTGCATTAGACTTCTTTTACTTGTTCATTTCTGTGTGCGCGCGCGTGTGAAGCTCTTTGGGATCCTTGTGATGAAGGCCAACGACATTCCTATCTTTGCCTCATGATGATGGCTTTGGACTAGAATGGTTGTTTTCTGTAGGTTCTGACATCCCAGTCTAATACACACCATTACAAAACAATCTTCAGGAGGAGCAACCTTTCCTTCTATAGTGGTCTGCAGTTTACGAAAGTCCTAGGCATGCCGAGAGTCAACGACACGCTTAAGTTTGCCAATAATAAATCCACCACTTACCTCTCCTTCTCCTTTTCTTATTTCTCTCCATCGAATTCCTTCAGTTCCCGACACAATCACCACATGGGACGGAGAGCTCCCCTGTATCATGCTGCATTCCGGTTCCAGGTTTCCCAGACTCCAGAAATCCTTCACGTAGAAGTTGGCTCTCTCTCCCTCAGACTGGATGTCCAGAGACGTGGTCTGGAACTCTTCGCACCCGATGCCGGGGGCCAGGCTCTCTAACGTGGACAGGTACTTGTACATGATGTCCTGCAGGGTCAGCTTCCCCGTGCTGACTGTGTGCAAGTTGAAGCCCTTCACAAATTTACTGAACACAGTCCTGATGCGGAGCTTCGTTAGGTAGTTGTTTTGATGAATCTGCCGGCAAAACGATTTGGGGATGCAGCGCATGAAGCTAAAAAAAATAATAAATACAAATTAAATTTGCACTCCTGAATGGGGTTTCCTCCCTTTCCTAAAAATATAAAAGCAGAACTGCATTGAAATGTATTAGCGGTAAACACCTGGGAGTCCCCAAAAGAACATGCATTTATTCTTGAAGAAAAAGAAGCAAAAGAATGGTTCTGTGGGAGTGTTTTGGGAGTCACCTGATTTCTTTGGTCACTTCCTCCAGCGAGCGGCCGGACAGGACAGCAAGGTGAGACAGGTGCAGCACGGCCATCCCCAAACTCTCGTTCTTAAACTTGTGCAGCTCGGCATCAGTGTGGAGATCCTTCATGGACACCACGTCATGGATGAAATCATGCTTTCCCTAAAAAAAGAAAAACATAAAATCAACAATAGATAAAATCAGTAAATCAATAACTATTACTATAACTTACCTCTTAATATATAAAAAAGAAGAAAACTAGACCACATCCTATAGCTATCGCCAAATGTTTTGCATCACCTAGAATTTTAGGATCGAGTCATAAAAATAAATAAATAAAAAAAAACTATATGAACATAATGTAATTAAAGAAACTGCAAAATGATATCGCAAAAGTCTACCGGCAGCCATTATAGTAGTGCAGTAGTATATCATGTTTTGAAATGTCACATTTTTCAATTTTTGTCAGTTTTTCGTTAAGTATATGGAAACCTGCAAAGCAGTATGTAATTCAATATGTTAACGTAACATTATTCAGCAGGTTTCATTCGACTACGAAGCAAAATTAGTTAATTCTATAGGGTGATGCAAAACTTTTGGCCACTGCGACATTTCGAAATCTAACAAAATCTAAATCTACTGTACTACTATTATTGCTTCCAGGTAGACTTTTGCCATATCATTTTATATATATACAGTACTGTGCAAAAGTTTTAGGCAGGTGTGATAAAATGCTGTAAAGTAAGAATGCTTTCAAAAATAGACATGTTAATAGTTTATATTTATCAATTAACAAAATGCAAAGTGAGTGAACAGAAGAAAAATCTACATCAAATCAATATTTGGTGAGACCACCCTTTGCCTTCAAAACAGCATCAATTCTTCTAGGTACACTTGCACACAGTTTTTGAAGGAACTCGGCAGGTAGGTTGGCCCAAACATCTTGGAGAACTAACCACAGTTCTTCTGTGGATTTAGGCAGCCTCAGTTGCTTCTCTCTCTTCATGTAATCCCAGACAGACTCGATGATGTTGAGATCAGGGCTCTGTGGGGGCCATACCATCACTTCCAGGACTCCTTGTTCTTCTTTACGCTGAAGATAGTTCTTAATGACTTTCACTGTATGTTTGGGGTCGTTGTCATGCTGCAGAATAAATTTGGGGCCAATCAGATGCCTCCCTGATGGTATTGCATGATGGAGAAGTATCTGCCTGTACTTCTCAGCATTGAGGAGACCATTAATTCTGACCAAATCCCCAACTCCATTTGCAGAAATGCAGCCCCAAACTTGCAAGGAACCTCCACCATGCTTCACTGTTGCCTGCAGACACTCATTCGTGTACCGCTCTCCAGCCCTTCGGCGAACAAACTGCCTTCTGCTACAGCCAAATATTTCAAATTTTGACTCATCAGTCCAGAGCACCTGCTGCCATTTTTCTGCACCCCAGTTCCTGTGTTTTCGTGCATAGTTGAGTTGCTTGGCCTTGTTTCCACGTCGGAGGTATGGCTTTTTGGCCTCAAGTCTTCCATGAAGGCCACTTCTGACCAGACTTCTCCGGACAGTAGATGGGTGTACCAGGGTCCCACTGTTTTCTGCCAATTCTGAGCTGATGGCACTGCTGGACATCTTCCGATTGCGAAGGGAAGTAAGCATGATGTGTCTTTCATCTGCTGCAGTAAGTTTCCTTGGCCGACCACTGCGTCTACGGTCCTCAACCATGCCCGTTTCTTTGTGCTTCTTCAAAAGAGCTTGGACAGCACATCTGGAAACCCCGGTCTGCCTTGAAATTTCTGCCTGGGAGAGACCTTGCTGATGCAGTATAACTACCTTGTGTCTTGTTGCTGTGCTCAGTCTTGCCATGGTGTATGACTTTTGACAGTAAACTGTCTTCAGCAACCTCACCTTGTTAGCTGAGTTTGGCTGTTCCTCACCCAGTTTTATTCCTCCTACACAGCTGTTTCTGTTTCAGTTAATGATTGTGTTTCAACCTACATATTGAATTGATGATCATTAGCACTTGTTTGGTATAATTGTTTAATCATACACCTGACTATATGCCTACAAAATCCCTGACTTTGTGCAAGTGTACCTAGAAGAATTGATGCTGTTTTGAAGGCAAAGGATGGTCATACCAAATATGGATTTGATTTAGATTTTTCTTCTGTTCACTCACTTTGCATTTAGTTAATTGATAAATATAATCTATTAACATGTCTATTTTTGAAAGCATTCTTACTTTACAGCATTTTTTCACACCTGCCTAAAATTATTGCACAGTACTATATATATATATATATATATATATATATATATATATATAATTATTATTGGTTAAAAAAAAAATACTGTGCCCAGTTTATTTTTTAACGGTGTAAAATTGACATTTTTTATATTATTATTTGAATTTTTTTTCATATAATTACTATACTCTCGGGGTGTACAGAAAATTGACAGCCGGGGTATTTAAAATATGCAGCTGAAAGTTCCACAGCACGAATTGCACTCCCACAACGAATCACAAGTAGTTATCAAAATGAGTACTAAATCAACATTTATAAAATACTAACCGTTGTCCTGCAAAAAACACACACGATAAAATGATGCTTTCCAATTAACAACATGTTCGTCTGATTTCCATTTTCACGAGTCTCAAACTGTATCTTTTCCTGCTGTAAGGCCTGGAAGCCTTCAAGTTGCCTGCAACTTCTAATTATTATTATTATTATTATTATTATTATTATTATTATTGTCTCAATCCTTACTATTCTAGGTGATGCAAAACATTTGTCCACAGCTGTGCAAGTTAAGCGTGCCGAACGCATTACCTGTGCAAAGAGATACTCCAGGGAATGCTGATCCAGCAGAGGGCTCCCCTGCTCGCTCTTCCCTTTGCCTCCGCTGGAATCATAGTGTTTGAAAGCGGATCTATACACCGCTGCTTCTTTATCTGTCATGCCATGCCAGTTCCGGAAATAAAACCTGTAAAAGAAGGGGGAACTTGAAGCAAATGCAGGGATGGGAACGCGACTCCTATTGCATAGCAGTTTTGCCCATTCCGGGATTTATTAAGAGCTTGATTAGCCACAGTGTACAAGGTAACAACATCTGGCGTGTTTTATTAAATCATCGTAAAGCCAGGAGTGGATCAAACTGCTATGCAATGGGAGCCTTAAGGTTGTTCATACTTCAGACTCCAACATCAAGGGTCTCCGAGCCTGTGTGACAGATAGGAATTACGGCCAACACTTTTACTGGACTCTTCACATGCCCATAAATGTCCTGGTTCTCCCCCAGTGTAAAACTCGCACTACTGACAATGTCATTAATATTGAGAGTCCACTTCTCTCACTCAGTAGCGACCTGTTAAGACCGGTTTATACTTCAGATATAATTTCTGGTCGGAGTCAAGGGTGTCTGACCCTGCTACGTCACCTACAGTCCTGCGACGTGCGTCTTGTTTGGAAAGTCGTCCAGTCTTTTCTCATGTGTCTGCGACCTGAAATCGCATAGGGTCAGATAATGCTGAACATCTGCTGCACAGTCGGAGTGAAGCTGCACAGAAGCATGGACCAGCCCTTATTTCTAAAACAGCTTGTAAACAGGAAGGAGACCTTTTAATGGACGTGCTCCAAATAAATTTTCAGGGATTATTGGAAATATCTTGGGGGGGGGGGAAGAGTTATATTCTGACTACTGTTAACACCATCAATTCATGAAGGAAAAAAACACACACACTTTAGCAAGAGAAACCGGTAAATCTCAGTACAAAATGTTCTTTTGCATTCGTTGCAAAGAACAGCTGATTTCTCCTAAGAGTGTGTCCCATGACGGTATTAGTAGGTGTACAGAAACTGGAATTCCCCTTGACATCACTGTCAATGTGTTGCGTATTTAAAGCTTTGATTCCGTCTTAAAAGTTGCATTGCATCCAGCAGAGAACTAATTGTGCCATTGATCAGAAAAAAAAAAACTATGTTGCAGACAGTCCTGCTGGGTATCTAATAATGACCTTGAAATGATACAGCTGTTTAGGTTTCATGGGGTGCAACACAAGAGCTGAATTTTCTTGTTCTGTTACTTGTGACAGTGGCACTTTCTAGCCCACTTCTCCAATCGGGTTGTAACGATTCATCATGTATAGTTCACAAAGTGGTTCTTGAATGAAGAAGTGTGTTTTACAGTCATATGAATACAGCTCTGGCCACAAGTTTAGCATCACCCTATAGAACAAACTAATTCAGGTTCATAAAAAGAAACCTGCTTAACAATGTTAAGTTAACATCGCTTTGTAGTTTTCCCCCCCATACACTTCACCACAAAAATTAAATTTCCAAATCCTGCATGAGATACTGTAAAGCTATTATGGCTTCCGGTAGACTTTCTGAGATATCTTTTTTGTAGTTTCTTTGATTACATGATGTTAAATACAAATTATGTTCACATAGTATTTTTTTTTTTAATTAGGTCTCAACCCTAAAACTGTAGGCAATGCAAAACCTTTGCCCATAGCTGTATTCAGAACTAGTAGAAATGCAACCCCCCCATATTAAAATGCAGAGATTTAAAATTGTCTGCAGTGCATTACTGGCCTGCTTCTTGTTTTAAAATGTTTCATTATTCCCTCCCTGCACAAGAGTATGAAACCCGATGCTGCGGTCTAGCCCACAGCTCCCTGGAATAAAGATGAAAGGCAAGCCTTTTAGTGCACTCTCCAATGCTTTTAAGCCACGTTTATTTTACCACATTATCACATTAATAATGAAACATCCCCTGACAGAATCGACTGAGCGATTTTCTCGCTGAATAAGTACCGCAAGACAGCAGCTGCTCCAGTAAGTGGCTGTTTGATTCTTGAGAGAAACAAAGACAGAAGCCAGCGTTGTTTGCAGCGTTACCTTGGCGATCGATCATGCATTTTGAACGCGCTATCTGTATTGTTTTGACAAGCGAGTGCTTTAGAGTGCAGGAGGCAGGGGCGTTTCTAAGCCCAAGAAACAGGAAGGTATTATATTAACTCCATTGCTGCAAGTCTAGTGGTTGCAAGACAAGGACCTTGTAAGGCTGATAGCAGTGGGTTACATGTGTTTGAAATAGTTCTATCCACCTCCATAAGACTTACTGTCCCCTTCTGCTTTTCTTGTGTTGAACAGGGATGGAAATAAGACTCCCATTGCATAGCAGTTTGAGTCATATCTGGTTTCGCTATGAGTTTAAGACACACCTGATCAAGCTCATAGTAAAACCTGGAATTGGTGAAACTGCTATGCATTAGGAGTCTTATTTCTATCCCTGTTTGAAGATGTCTCCTGATATTACACAGTGAATCACGTACGATTTTGTACAAAGCAAGCAGCAGCAACAGCTACTTCTATAGCTTTGTTTTACACAGATTTGCCACGGTTTTAAAATCCGCTCTTCTCTTCCCAATGCACTTGCTGAACCAAGCAATGGACGCACGCACGGACTGGAAGACACGTACCTCATGCGGTAATGTAGAATCAGGTTTACTTCATTTTTCACTGCAAATTCATGGTTGGGGCTGAACCAGCGCTTCTCCTCTGGATGGTAGAGTGCGAACAGGCTGTGGAAAAGGGGAGTGATACCTGCAATCACACCAAGAGAAAGTCAGTGTCCTTCTGTACAGAGCAGCAGAAGATAACCAACACTTCCTGTTCACTGCTCGGTTAGCACCCCTCCCACCCCTTCATGAGAAATTACAGAACATCCCAGTGATCTAATCTTGCTCCAATTTTACATATTGAGTAACCGAAAGACTCCTTGCAATCGGGTGCAAGGTCCCTGCATTAAATCACCATCAGCCATGTTTACTGCAGTGAGAAGCACAGGATGCAGTGAGCACTGCGAATCTGAACTGCATCCCGTGAAACCCTTTCACAGTAAGCCTGCTTGTTGTACCATTGCATAGCAGTTTGATCCACTCCTGGTTTCACAAGGAGTTTAAGACGACACACCTGAGCTTGTTACTTATGCACTGTGCCTAATCAAGTTCATATTAAGACCTGGACTGTGTGTAACTGCTATGCAAATAGGAGTCTCACTTCCATGTCTGCAGTGAATATAACAAAAGGCAACGTAACTACAACTGGAAGTATAAAAGACACACCCAATAGATAGAAGGATCTACACTGCCCATTGCAGGCTTCAAAGACAGCGTCAAAAACCTTAAGAATGCCTGTTTCAGTCAACCGGTCTACTACAAAACAAAAACATCAGGGCTTTGAAGAGCAGAATGCGGAACCCTTGCGGTTCCACTTCGTTTCGTTGTTTGTTTGTTTTTACCGCTGAGTTTGGCAGAGTCGATGCAAATGTCCTCGGCGGTGCGCTTCCCCTCCGTGTAGGTGAGGTGCTGCTCCCTTCCCTCCAGGGTCCAGTATAGAAGCACACGGATCACCGGCCCAGACTCGGTCTGGCAGCTCCCCGCATAGGAGTCGCTGTGTTTAAGCAAACTCCGGCACAGTGACATCTTCCAGCTTTTACATCAGTGAGCAACCTGGGGGGGAAAAAAACAAGAAGAAAGAAAAGCGATTACCGCACCGCCATACTGTTAATTTAGAGTTGTGTCGTATGTTCTGTGTGTGGCAGGGCTGGCCAACCCTGGTCCTGGAGAGCCACAGTCCTGCAGGTTTTCTGGGTATCTTTAAATGAATGGCTAAAGACCTGGGGAAAATGTTAGTGTTGACCAGTTAAGAAAATAATTCGTTCAATTAAGTAACTGAGAACTCGGGTGGAACGAAAACCTCTCCAGAACCAGGGTTGGCCACTCCTGGTGCAGGGGATGACGTCTATACACGGAACAGTAAGAGGTTCTGGAAGTCTATACACGGAACAGTAAGAGGTTCTGGAAGTCTATACACGGAACAGTAAGAGGTTCTGGAAGTCTATACACGGAATACTGTGCTCCCTCGCTATAAGGCTCTCGGTTATAACACGCCTCGGATATAACGCTCCTACAGCATGTCCCCCAATTCCCTATACTAGTGATTCATGCAATATTTCTACAGTAAATACAGTACGGTGTTGTTCAAACTGTAAACAACTTCTCAGTCTAACTTCCGTTTCTGTCTCTCCCTTTTGATACAGTATCTGAACTGAAGAAAAGCTGCGCTGGCACTTTAACACAGACATCTTATTCAGCATTCGTTTTATAAATAAATAAATATTAGGCTTATTATGTGGTTATCTTTCCTACTGTACTTTTTCGCTCTGGCAGCCGAACCTGGGGTTAGCCCATTCCCTCTTCCCCTCGCCCGACCAGCTCTCCTTCTCGCACTTGGGTTTGCTTGTCTGTCGCTCCGAACTGAACTCCCGACAGCCGTTTTGCCAGGCTATTTAGTTTAAAAACTGGTAATTAAAATGATCCACGAGTGGGAATGTGCATGGTGCTTTATGCATGGTTAATTCACGGAAAGTTACATTTTTGCTACACCATATGTGCACTATAGAGAGGGAGTTATTTTATTTTGTATTTTAGTCAGATGTGTGTTGTTAAGTGTCCCGCGGCGCCCCCCACCCCCTCCGCCCACCCCCTCCCCCGTTTATAACGCTCTTCGGCTATAACACTCATATTGTGTGTCCCCAGAGACCCGCGTTATAGCGAGGGAGCACTGTAGCAAAAGGTTCTGGAAGTCTATGCACGGAACAGTAAAAGGCTCTGAACTTCTGACAAACCCTTAACAGTGATTGGTGGATTTCTCCTACTTGTAGCACTTTCTTGCAGGTTCTATACTACAGTGCTGAAGTTCAGGAATGCCCAGCACAGGAAATGTCCGTGCTTGAGCTGTGCACGACGTCAGCACCTCCCTTTGTCAGATTTATAAAAACTCAACCAACAAGAACTGCACCTTGTTTCAACTGTATCTGTATTCTCTGTTGCAGCAGGAGGATACTGGAGAAAAAAATAACAACAACCACCTGAAATTCTTGATCTTTTGCCAGCAAGTAAAATTAACAAGCATGTATTCTACCGTACAGCAAGGGCAATTTCCTAGCATCAAACTGCACCAACACAGCAAATAAAAGCGCCACTGTGCCAGTGTGACAGGATTGAAAGGAATCCCTGTCGTAATTCGGCCTCCCGACCACCGGCAGCGCTGTGTAGGGTTGACCGTGATTGGGTCAGGAGGCTGAACTCTGACCAGACAGTAAGTTCCGAGTCGGACGGCCATCTTGGCCCAAGGCGGAACCATGCGGTCGCCGAGTCCCATCACTGCAATCAGCTGTGCTGTGCTCGTCGATTGGCTGACGTGGGGCAGAGTGCTGATTGCAGGGGCGGGACTTGGCAGTATTTAGGCAGTGTGGTTTTGCCATTCGGTCTCCCTGTCCTAAACTGAAAACATGGAAGAGACGTACTGTGTTGTTTTGCTTTTACAAACCTGCTGTAATTCAAAGAATCCTGAAGCTTTGGAAAACCTTGGTGGATTACCGCGGTGGGGGAAAAACCCAGGACTAGTCTTTATTCCTTGGAAGGGAGCCAAAAGGCGGTGAGAGGAAACCCACTGCAGTAGCACGGAGAAACCCTGTGCTTCCTTTGTGTTGTTTTTGTAACCGCAATGTTTTGGTTTTTTTTTTTACTCTTTTTATTTGAAACCTGAGTTTACCATTGCTGGTATTCCAGATGGTTTTCTTGTTTGTTTTCTGTTTATTTTCGTTGTGTGTTAAAATAAAATCCTGCCCAGATACCATTGTTGGTACAGGGCTCCAGGACTAAACGTCACTTCCGGCTCCTGTGTGCTGTCATTTCTGGTCCTTCCCTAAGATCTGCCCACTACCCTCCCACAGCCAGACACACCCCCAGGTGGCTCTTGAGCAAATCTCGTCGTGAAAAGCCTTTTTGTTTTTTAAAAAGGTCATAATAAAAAGCACCGGGAAAAAAATAATCACCAGTTTATGTTTCTAAGAAGGAAGAAAAAAAGACATTGAAAAAGCTTTCAAAATAAATAACACAGGAGGTTAATTGTTTGAGATCCAATGAAAGGGAGCGTGCTTATTGTAGCATAGCCGCGACTGTGGCCTGATGTCTCCAGCTCATTTTGTTTTCAGATCTATCAAAATACGTGACTTTTAGTCACCACAGCTACTGCTTCACATGGGTTTGAGCGCTTGGAGAGTTTCTGTGCCGCAATCTGTAAACGTAACTACAACTTTGAGAGCAGGTCTGTGCATAACTTCAGTGCGGTTGCAGTTTCAGTCGAACGCAGAATCTGGAAATTTCGTTCCCCTGTTTCCATAAGTTTTTGTCAGGTTTTATTAGTCGCTCTTCACCGGAAAAAACACAAACTTTGAACTGGTTGTGCTGTGGTTTGAGAGACGTGTGATCTGTGAACTGTTGTCAGATGTTTTCAAGGCTTAACCACTGTCCACATCATAATGCCACAAAACAACTGCTGTTGGGTAAAACATTCCAGCTACTGCAATGCCTTTAGTACAAGTTTCAGGATTTATACAAAACAGGGTGGAGCAAGAAAGAGAGAGACAATGGGGGAAAAAAAACTGTTCTTTTTCCAACAGGCATTTAATATAAATAAAAAGTATTGCAATGTTAGTCTTTAAAGAATCCGCCCACCCATACTCACCTTGTTTTCAGATCAATCTCTGGCATGACATACCACTCTCAAGTGTTCAACACAGGGCCACCAGCTAAAGCTATAAAAAACGCAGGAACCAAAACATCACCCACTGCATAACAGTCAACTTAAATGGTAAACTACCGAGAGCATTTCCCCACAATCCAGAAAAAGCAAAGACCTGGAATCCCTGCTAGAAAGTTTTCTGTCTCAATCCTAAAATTCTAGGTGATGGAAAACATTTGGCCACAGCTGTAGGTATGTCAAATACTTGATTTCTTTCGCTATTTATAAGACAGCAATGTTTGTTTTGATCTACATGAACGCTTTATCATTAAATAAATACAACCTCACCTCCTGCTTTTTCAGGAGCCACACAGATGAAAGGTTAGGAACGTCTAAGCGCGTGATCAGCTCCTATCTGTAAAACACCGCTGGGTAGAATCTGATTGTGACATCAGTCTGCCATCTCACCAACGACCCTCAAGAGCTCTCTTATGAAATTCAATATATTTAACTACATCCCCAGGGCCAGACCGGCACATTTCACAAGACAGTCGACTCGTGGGAGTGTGCTTGAATTATTAAATAACTGATAGAAAAGGGATCAAATGCACAATGTCGCAATTCCCAGTATTTCACTGATCAGAAGGGAGTTCTTGTCGTAATGCAGCACTGTGAAGTGAAAAATTACTACAACCTGGCAGCATGTTACTGATAGGAGGGGCTGTCGATAATGGAGTAAAATCTTCACTGATAAAATAACAAAAACAACAAAAAAAGATCTTTGTGTACAGTATTTACTTCAATCAGAGTAGGACAACAGAGAAGTTGCAATCTAAAAGCAAACCAGGTGTACATATTTCAAATGGATTAAAAAAAAAAAAACACAGTACATTTATACTCCAAACAAATTCTTTAAACTGCGCTGCAGCCTGGTACCAAGCTGATAATTATTTCTAGTGACAAAAGAGGGTACGGTAGGCGTACTAATAAGCGCCTTCTGATATTCAAGTTTCGGAAATGTACAAACAAAAAGAGCTTGCGTGTCAGTGGTGTTGTCCCCAGGCTAAAGCTGTAAACAAGTGTTTCACTAGGCAGGAGATTTAATAGCATAGTGTTCAAGCTAAACCTCAAGCCAAACACCTGCCTGTGGTTAACCTGCTACCAACTGAGATCCAGCTAGAGGGGCAGGATCACTGAGCAGTAGAGAAGACAGAAGGGCTTAGTTAGTAACACACATCTCCTGTCACCTCTGTAAATTCAAAGCTAGATCCTTCAGTATGACGAGAAAAAGAACATTTATCATGAGGTCTAGCAACAGTGTGCCAAATAGTATAGAAATGCCAACTTTGATAACAACGGGATAAGATGTATTTAAAACCTAATTGGGTAAGCAAATTAGGTGTGAATAGCACGTTATATATTACAATGACTGATTTACAGTTTGTGGAATAGCTTCTTGTGTTCTCAAGGTTCATATAGAAGTGCGACATGCAGACGTCCTGGTGGAAAGATGCCTCCATTTACCCCCACATTCGGATACTGCAAAACTATGCAACACGCAGTAGAAGTAACGTAATAAATTCAATGACAAACGTTTCGACTGGTCGTTTTTCTCAGTGCTTTAATCAATTAAAAGACAAGCACTCTGCCCGGCAGCCTTTCTCGATTCCCTGAAGACATCGAAAGACAGCCCAAACGTCTGCCATTGAATTTATTCGGCATTTGTAAATCTCATACCTTTCAATAAGTTACGCTAGCTAACGTGAATACCACGTTGCATCACAGCTTATTTAGCTATTGACACATGCAAACACACACAAAATCCCATCCAGTACAGTATTACTTAATGTGGCATCCTTACCTGAAGCCTGCTCTGGATTACAGCACACAAAATGAGAACAGCAAATTTCTATCTGAAATACCCAACGTGTTGATTCCAGCTCTTGCTCAAGCTCCGACTGCTAAATACAGCAACATAGCCTGTTCTGATTGCCACCGAAACACACAAGTCACTTGAACTGAAAGCAGGCGGATTCTGTGCAGCTGACTTCCTAAATCACCCGATGAGAGGATGACTCACCGATCAAAGTGATGACACTCAATGCAACGATATGAGAAAAGGGAGTGCATTACACCACGTGTTCGTTAACCTTTTCAAAGAACAAGCCTCTGGACCTATGAGACCTAACCGTAATATCAGTGCTGGTTAGAGAGGCACATCCCTGTTGATTCGCATGCAAAAAACACACAGTTAGAAGACTCACAACCGCTGTTATGGGATGTTTGTTTTTTGTTTTCATAACCTTGTTATGCAAAGGACCGTTATTTTTCTAATGCAATCTATAACTGCAGTGGTATTCAAAGTCCCTACCATTATGATAGAACTATAGATAGATAGATAGATAGATAGACAGATAGATAGATAGATAGAGATGGAGATATGGGGAGAGAGACTTTTAAATGATACGCACCTTGCTTGAGAATAGAAATGCATGCGAATTGCAGTGCGTCACAAAGAAAAAGCATAGAGACAATAATCCGGTCGCTAACTTCTCATGAAACAACATAAAAATAACTCATGGAAACGTTGCCGACTGAGTGGTATGAAATATTACACAGAGCATGGTTGTTTGTGTCATGCAAGCATTAGTCTTTCTGGGTTTTTTTTAAAACTGCATGTATTACAGCAGCACTAGAATCTGGCACCCTTTCTGGTTACGATGCCAAGCAAAGGTTATGACCCAGTTTCTCTGGTGAGTTTCGCACGTCTGCGCTGGGTGATATGAACTCTGCAGGCAGACTGAATTGAAATACCTTCATTGCTGGTCATAAAGGCTGCATTCAAAAGCCCCTGGACCTGCTGTAGTGGTCAAGTCTGAACAGAATCTGTAGCTCCTGATCAAAGTGTTCTTCCCATTAGCTTACAGGGAATTACTGCGTATATTTATAGATTTATATTCCACTTTGTAGTCCCCCCCCCCCCCCCCAAATATACTTAATGGAAACCAGACAAAAACTGAAAAAATGTGCCCTTTGTCAATCTACATGCAATACTGCACCACCATTTATGGCTTCCAATAGACTTTTGAGATATCATTTTTTAGTTTCTTTGATTAGATGACATTAAATAAAATATCTAAATTATGTTCATGTATATATTTTAATTACGTTTCAATCTAAAATTCTAGGTGATGCAAAACTTTTGGCCAGAGCTGTAGGTAAGCATTGTAAAAAATAGGGAGGTCTGAGACACCAGTCTAACCCCCTTTTCTCTATTAACCTCTACCGGTAATTCCTGGTAAAGCAGAGTATTATTATTATTTGTTTATTTAGCAGACGCCTTTATCCACCCGAAAGACGGAGCACAAGGAGGTTAAGTGACTTGCTCAGGGTGGCACAATGAGTCAGTAGCTGAGGTGGGATTTGAACCGGGACCTCCTGGTTACAAGCCCTTTTCTTTAACCACTGGACCACACAGCCTCCTAACGCAGTTTTGTGTTGGATAATGGGACTGAGGAAGGGTGAAGCCTCTGCACACTAACAACAAATCTATGAAGTTAATTTAGCTGAGACAAGAGCTAAAAACTCCGGCTCAAGAAATCCAGATGCATGCGGTCAGGCTAAATTGCTTCACTGATTGCTCATTAGCCTGGCCACATGTATAAAAAGCACATGGGATCAGTCTGAAAGTCACTTCAGAGATAGAATGCAGATAGAGAAAGAACAGAGGGGAGAAAGCGTGTATGTCTTTCAAGAAAGACCTGCAAAAAAGGAGACTCGTTTTTTACCGTGTTTATTTTTTTATCTTGTTTGTTAATTTTCAATCAAACTGAGCATCCCTGTGTCCTGCTTGTCTGACCATCAGACAACAGGGACTCTGCAAGGACACCTAGAACCACTGAAGCAGGGTTTGGGAGCTGGGACAACGGACATAAACACTGCAGGGCAATCTGGTCTGCAGTCTCTAACCTAGGAGATCTCCTGTTACAGTCTGCATGTAATGCTGCCTGACTCATTTCAGAGCTTTTACAGAACTAGTCAGTCCAGTTTTAAGACACTTTGTTCAACTGTAACATGCCATTTCTGTATTTTCTGCACTGCTTTCACATGTCTATGTGCTGTGCAGTTTCAAAACAACTGCACAAGGGCTCTGCTTCTCCAGTGGCACTTGCCCAAACAGCGCTGCAGCATGCTTGCCTGGCCCATGCTTACAGCACACTTCCCTCTTGGTGTCTGGTGATTCTAACCAGTACGGGGAATAACTATTGCGTTAAATGTTTTCCTATCGCTGATCAGCATTTTCTTTCTCGGAAGTCACTTTCAAACTTAAAGAACCAAGTAGATTTGGGGGGTGGGGGGCTGGAAGACGTTTCTTTACAGAGAGTGGTGAGGGTATGGAACAGGTTGCTTTGCCATGTTGTTGATGCTGAATCATTGGGATCATTTTCAAGACACAACTTGACAAAAGTTATGATATCAATCCGCTACAAGGAACCAGATAAACACTGATGGCTCAGACAGCCTCCTCAAGTTCCTACATTTTCTTATGTTCTTAGTTTTCACATTGAATCGGGTGGTTTTATATATTTAAAAAATGTGTTCTCCCACCCGCTTACTCATTCTAAGAGTCATTCTTTCAGTACAAACCAAAACTAAAAGGTTGGGTTTAAATAATCCAGCAGGTTTCGGGGGGTTTATTTTTAGAAATCTGGTAACTAGGCACAGGCTGGGAACGGTATGTCAGGTTCTCATTCTTCTCTTCCCCTCTCCACCCCACATATCGGGGGGGGGGTGTCCCGGACAGACGCAATCCTGCAGGGTATCTAAATAAAAGACCTAGAAAGAAACGTTAGTGTCGAACCAATCAAGAAAGTTCAGTAATTGAGAACTCGGGGGTGGAACGAAACCCAGAAGACCCTGCAGCTCTGCAGGAGCAAGGCTGTGTGGTCCAGTGGTTAAAGAAAAGGGCTTGTAACCAGGATGTGCCTGGTTCAAATCCCGGCTGACTCATTGTGTGACTCTGAGCAAGTCATTTAACTTCCTTGTGCTCCATCTTTCAGGTGAGACATTGTTGTAAGTGACTCTGCAGCTGGTGCATAGTTCACACACCCTGATCTCTGTAAGTCGCCTTGGATAAAGGCGTCTGCTAAATAAACAAATAATAATAATAATAATAATAATAATGTGATCAACTGCTTTTTCACTGGCGACCGTTGAAACATCAACCTAAAGCATCGCACTGCCAGCCGGCGATCATCCAGGAACGGCTACAGTACACGGCAGACTTCTGATTTAAAACAGTAACCACCGCCAGCACTCACGTAGCCACCCCCGCAGAGTACCGCCATATTAATCAAATCCGACACACAGCCTACTGCAGGTTAAGAGTCGTACTGGATAAAAAATAACATGCGTTTTGTATTCATCGTTATTTCCTTTATCAGTGGTTCTTCTTTTATTGTACATATTAAATGTTAATTGGATTGATGTTCCTGTTTTTCATCCATCCCCCCCCCCCCCCCCCCCAGGGCTGTCCTGTATTGTTTACAGTTACACTGTCCAGAATGCAGTTCTTGGAGCACCTGTTCCTAAACGCCCCAGTGGCTTGTACGACTAGATTAGTAAATCAGACCCCACATTGCATCGCAGTTTTGATCCATTCCTGGTTTCACTGCACGCTTAATAAGACACAGTTGAGCTTGTTATGTAGAGCAGCAGTGTGGGAAAGTGGTTAGGGCTCTGGACTCTTGACTGGAGGTTTGTGGGTTCAATCCCAGGTGGGGGGGACACTGCTGCTGTACCCTTGAGCAAGGTACTTTACCTAGATTGCTCCAGTAAAAATCCAACTGTATAAATGGGTAATTGTATGTAAAAATAATGTGATATCTTGTAAGTCGCCCTGGATAAGAGCGTCTGCTAAGAAATAAATAATAATAATAATAATAATAATAGATTGCTCCAGTAAAAACCCAACTATATAAATGGGTAATTTTATGTAAGAAATAATGTGATATCTTGTAGCAACTGTAAATCGGACAAGGGCGTCTGCTAAGAAATTAATAATAATACACACACACTGTGGCTGATCAAGCGCGTAGTAAAACCTGGAACGGGTGAAACTGCTGTGCAATCAGAGTCTTATTTACATCCCTGAAAAGTGAGAGTTTTGCAAATATGCATTTAAAAACATTTTTACTTGATGTCAATCTTAACGCGGTAGAAGCATTTGCACATGTATTAACAAGAACACAAATAGTCAGCTACCGTCTGGTTTTCTTACTCTGTGTATAACACTCGCATGGGTATACATCATAACGAATTAAGGAAGTGACCTTTTAGCTATTCGTTTACCAAGGAAGTTAGTTGTGCATGCATCAATGCATGCATCATTCAATCAATCAATCAATCAATCAATCAATCAATCAATTACTTAATTTAATTAATTAATTAAAACACAGGATTATAAACACAACAAGGTGCACAGCAAAATGTGTAACTTTAAATTTTTAAAAAAGGCATTTGAAAATAAACCAGCTGCGTAGCATTATAAATGCCTTCTGTTTAAGTGCAATAAAACATAGCCCAAATTAATAATAGAAGAGAAACGTACAGTCTGACCAGAAACGAAACCTAAGTATTAATACTGGCCGCCTTACAAAAATGGAAACTCAGGACAAGAAACCGGAATTTTGGTACATCCGGTATTTGTCTACGTAGAGAAAGAAATCCAGCACGAGAAAAATTCGTTGTTTTTTTTTTTTTTTTTTAAATCTTGTGCTGCAGCAAGAAAGCTCCGCCGTGTACGTTGATTTCAGCGGACTAGTACGTAGAAATGTCAGCGAAACTACGCCATGGGCACTGAAATTAGAAGTCGAGAGAGACACTGACTTACCTTGTCGTGTTCTGTCACGTCGCCGCTGTAGATTTTTTTTTTTCAGTTAAATGTCCGACACCATTTCTTTACACAGCCACAATTTGAACGACTGCTTCGCTCAAACAAACGACCAGCTAAATAATAAACTCTGATAATACTGACCCACAACGACCAGGTAAACGTCTGTCATTTGGGGTTTTTTTTTGTAATTTTGTGGTGTTGTTGTTTTGTTTTCGCTCTCAAAAAAAAAAAAAGCAACGCCCACGGTAACCGAAGCTCGTTTCATCCAACCACCTCCTGCCAGTATCGCTGACAGGCGACTGACGAACGAGCCGAGAAGTCTTCAGTCCGAGAGAAACGAGAGGGGGCGGGCGGAACACCCACCACGAGCCCAACGAAAGAACGAGCGCATGCGTGAGAAGGGGAGAGGATTCTGGGACTTGTAGTCAAATTTAACACGATTAACCAGCTGACATTGTATACTATAAACCGCACCGGTGTACAGCTAGAAAGTGGTACGCTGTCAGAATGTGGTACGCGTACCCGTTTGACGCCAAGAAATGATACGCTGTCCATGCTGTGATTGATGACTGCACAAATGACTTAGAACATTACAAACTGTAGTTCACCCACAAAATCATAAATGTTTAATTTTAGATAACCTCCCATCAGTTGAAATCACGTACTGTGAAGAACATGCTATTAAAAATAACTAACGAGCAAACTCAGTGCACGGTACCATTTTCAGATGGGCGTTTCCTTGTTTTCTGAGGTATTTGCGGGGGGGGGGGGGGTTCTGATGTTTTTGTTTTGTTCAATTTATTAATATATGTAATATTAAAATTTAGGACACCTCACGCCCAACTGATGGACTCTAGCTTGTAATCGGCTTGGCGAAGGAAGGCTCTATATATTATAGGAATTCATTACCCTAATTTAATGAAACCTTTCCACGCACTTTTTAAAAAACATATATTGGGAGCGTTGCGATGAAATAAAAATAAATTAAAAAAATCTTCAGGTGATATTTTGCAAACACGGGGGCCACCTTGTGGGCAGTTAGGTAGGCCCACACACCTCAATAGAAGCAAAAATAAGTTTTACAGTTTCTTGTTATATACATTTTTTTTTTTTAAGTAAAAAATAAACACAAACTTTCCCCACATTCCATGACAAGGTACACACATCCTTTACACTCTGAGCTCACCTTTTGACAGCACTGTTTGACAGCTGCAGAATTAAAACGATTTTAAACAGATGTGCCCGTTTCAAACAGGACTGTCCTTAAACTATTACATTTCCAGGGAGCGGCGCGTTCCATTGGCCTGTAGTGTTTGTGTACGCTACCCAGCGCTTTACACGATCCATCAGAACGGGTAGTTTGTGTTTCAAACGAGCAAACACAGCACTGTATCAAGCCAGCATTTCCATGCACTTTCAAGACTATTCATTTATTTGCATTGACAACAACTGTAATTCAAAGAGATCTTTCTTCAGTGCTGTATATACAAATTAAAAGATTTATGAAAAGAAAAAAAAAATATATTTTTCTTTTTAAGGCGTTACTAGTGTTAGCAAAACAAAATTAAACTTAAGCAAAATAAGTCTTTAATAAGACTAGTAAATTTGCAAAAACAGCAAGCTGCAAAGAGACAGCTTAGAGCATTGCTCCTCAAGATCTGGCACGTGGTCCCATGCAGGACGAAGCATAGGACCGAGAGAAAAAAACATGGGGTGTTTTTTTCTAATAAGTCGTTAGTTCCTTACAGCTGCATGAACTCCTATTCGTAAATCTGCACTCACAAGCTGACGTACGCATGCTGCGATGAGAATTCCAGAACCCAGATTGTTCAAACTCTCGGCATTCCATTTTGACAATGTTCCGAGAGCCAGAACCGGGTGCAGGGCTGGTGTGCGTTTCAATCCCTGCTGTTGAATACATAGCAGAGGCTATGTGGAACGGTCTCCCAGGTCACTGGACTTGCCTTGAAACCAGTAACGTACACTGATAAATCCCAGTCATCCCACGACGAGGACAGAATGCACAAACCTTGCACCCGGCTCAGAACATACCACATGCCAGTCCAATGGAGGATCACAAGCTGAATACATTCTATATGATGCACGGGTTATGAAATCGCTCTGCATATTCTTAGTAATAGTTTTAAGCACGTCTGCTACAGTCTTAACCTCGATCCTCGTAGTGGCCCATGCTTACTCAGTCAGTGACAGCACAGTGAAAATTAGTTGCGGAAGAGGACAGACCTGCTAATGCGTTCTCGTATTAAACAAAGAGAAGGGAAACGGAAACCAGAAAAGTACAGACCAGACGACTATCACCTGTGTCAGAAAATCATGTGCTTCATTTATCATGTGTGGAGGATCATGAGTCTAGGACTCTGACACACACTATAATCCTTCCTACAGACTAGCAACGCTGTCCTTAGGAGTCATTAAAATTTTTTTTTATTAAAATCAAGCTAGAACTGTGTTTTGGACTTGAACAAATAAACAGATTCCAACTTATTATTTAGAGCCAGTAAGTGCCTTAATGCAAGACATACAGCAAATACTATATACCAGCCTACGAATTAAAAAAATGAACTTTGTGCTTTAAAAAAAAGAAAATAAATGCCGCCTGGTTTGTTCCAATGCAACACAGACACAAAGACAAGTCGAAATACTGTATCAAAAAAAAAGTACTGTATATTTTACTTTCAGTCTAAACACATAATTCTTCCTCTGGCAAACTGAGGGGTTTGCGAATGAACCAAAAGTATAGACAATCATGGTTTCATAGGTATGGGGCTGCATCTACATGCCAATATAGTGATGAGGCTACTCATGGAGAGGGAGGGGATGAGGGGGTGCGGTGCATGACCAAACAGGGACCCTATCTATCTATCTATCTATATCTTCAGAAAACTGGTGCAATTCAACAGGTCTGTATTTAGTCATTTCTTTATTTCTTCTCCTCCTCCTCCGTCTCCTTCTTCAGCTCCTCGTAAACTGGATCCCCCTCCTCTGCTTTATCGCCCTCTTCCTCTGCCGTTCTGGAGTTGGGGACCCACAGTCCCGAGTCGATGCACCGCTGCATGTGGTACTTGGCTTCCTGTTTTGAAGAGGGAAAACACTTGTATAAATAAGTCATTGAAAGCGGTAAACCGGTTTCAAAAGACATTTGTAGACAGCCACGTTTATAACGTCTCGCATCCAAATGAACCACCCTCCAACTAAATGTAGGGTACTGTAATACATCCCAATTCAATCGCTGTCTGCACGATTGTACCACGTTAAGTTTCCTATCTGTGTGTCGATTTTATAATGCATAGATGTTTTATTTTTTTTTCCCCAAAGTTATGGCAGGGCAACTTCTCAAACTCCATGGAGTTCAAACTGTTTCTAAAAATACATTAAATTTGTGCCCGATGGGGGTATAATTTATATATTTTTTATTAATACACTGGGACTAATATTTCAGGTTTGAAGCAGTTTGTGGAATACTTTTGGTCTGGAAACTTGACCAAAAGTAAAATTTCCCATGAAGGATTATAAATGTTTTATAATCTGACCTCTTCACATACCCCCTTTTCCACCCTCTAACCGCTGAACAGCATTCATTGTAAGCCAAGGTAAAATATGAGAACTACTGCCTTACTACAAAAAAAATAAATAAAAATGGATTCACCCAATTCGCATGCAGGAGGGGGAAACCAAAATAAATAAAAAGGTCTTACCGTAGGGTCCATTTTACTGATAACATCTTGCAACAGCTGAATGTTTTTGTCATCGAAACACTTCTGCATTTCCTGCGCAATGGAAAACAGACACGGAGCAGTTAAAACGAAAAGTGGATCCCAACCCACTATCTAAAGAAGAAAACCTTCACCCAACAGAGCCCATTACCAGGAAACCCCTGCTATCTACTGTGGAGTAAATAATCACTCTACAAGGATCAGATTCACCATTTACACAACCTCCCAGGACAGTACTCTTAACTTTACTCTCCACTAAGTAACTACACAGAAAGAATACCCCCCCCCCCCCCCCTTTATACTGTGGCTCCCATTTGCCCCATAATACTATTCCCTTAACACTTTCACTCTTGTTCTAATCTAAACACAAAGAGCCTTGTAGCTGTGGCTCCTCGCTGCACCGTTACTCAAGGGGAGCACCTCAGTATTACAGACATGCACGTCTACTGGTCTGCAGTGTTGACAGATAATCCACTGCAGGGGCTGGTTTCTTCCGAGTATCGGGGACGGTCCAGCCTAGTTTGGGAGTTACCAGAGGCAGGGTCTCGTAAACATCGGCAGGGTCCAGCCCACCAGGTCCAAGGCGTTTCTGCCGCTCCTCTTCCTCGTACTCCTTCATCGCCTTCTCGATCCGCACCTTGGCTCGCTCCCGGACCCGCACCTTAAAGGCTTCAAGCTCATCATTGAAGGCGTCCTGGTATTGCTGGTCCGCTGTCTGTGTGACGAGATGGCAGCAGGACAAGCAAGCCAGTCGGTAAAAGATTAGGGTTAGAACAACGGCTGCCTCAGCTTTGCAGTCGTTCGACGTTCTGTAAGGCTTTGCTGTCGGCGCACACATTTTTTAAAACCGCCTGTATTTTTGTAAATGCTGTAATAGGTCACTTATATGCTAAAGGATTGCAACCCCCAACAGGATTTGCGTCCATCTGAAACCGCACGCTTCCATTACTTCACAAATCTCAAGACGTGCGATTAGTCAACTGTCACTATTCAATGCTACCCCAAATATGGATACATTAATTTACATGTCATTTATACGTTCAACAAAACTGTTCTTCCCTTACAGCTGCATGAGCTCCTCCTATTAGTAAACCTGCAGACTCACAGGCTGGCTTATTGATGCTGTGATGAGCAATCAGGTTATATTTACCTGGGGTCACTCCTGGCACCTGGTCAATCTTTATGTATAACACAACACTGCAAGACTTTACGATAAAACCACAGAATTTGATATCGTCTGGAATCCCCGTTTTCAACTTTCTAGGCTAGCGAGTGTACTGATGCCTTAACCAATCAGAATAGCATTCTCATCACTAACATTGTTTCATCTCTGGCTTGCAACTTGAATATATGTATTCACTTATCAATCTATCCATCTTATGTATTTACTTCATTATTAAACTTTGATATTTCTAGTTTATTTCAATCATCTTTTGTTATAGTACTGTAATCTGTCACAAGTGTTATTTAATCTGTAGTATTTTGTATTTAATTATATCCTAACTATCACTGACGCTTATATGCTCCGTTATTGAATCGTATTTTGTCATACTTGTACTTGCTAGAACCGAAGTCATTGTATTTTATCTTGCTCTTAATTGTATTAATACTTGTACTGTGATTCTTGAAATGTATTTGTGTTTATGACTAAGTCGCCCTGGATAAGGGCGACTGCTAAGAAATAAATAATAATAATAATAATAATAATAATAATAATAATAGATAGTTTACTTGTTAGATTCTATGGCTGGGACACGTGTGACTTCCTCAGCTTTTGCTGATCTGCTTGTTTATATGTAATCTTGTGTGATTCAGGCACCTACCTTGATCTTGGTGAAGAACTGTCTAAAACAAGCTCTAGGGTCCACTTTGAGGCTCCGGGCCAGTTCCAGGATGAACTGCATCACTATTGTCTGATGAGCAACCTGCTCCATCAAGGCATGTTTCTGAATGGGAACAAAACGAGAGCGAGACAGAAACATTCAAATCAAACGAAGTTCTAATGACACCTCCCAAGCAATTCTCTGATCTGCAAATCTAAAAAGTATAGTGGTGCAATATAAACCCTTTCAGACTCGTGCACAGGCGAGAATCCAGAAATATAACAAATCTTCTAAGGACACAGGAAGACGGACATTTATCAGTAACAGCATGGATTTCCAGAACAGAAATGTAACGATTTATTTTTAATCATAGCACTTTTCATGCACCGAAGTAGCTTAAAAGTTTAAATTCAGTAAAAAGATCAGAACCCACCTCCCCACCAAAAGTGAAAAAAAGCAAATTTTCCAAGAGGATTATTAATACAACTGAACTTGTATAAAAACAAGGAACAAATCAAACACAGTTGTAATTAGAAGCAGCAGTTTAAAAACAGTGTTCCTTTCTTTAAATATAGCAATGCCTCCTACATACAGCTAATAATACATTTTTTGCTATCCTGTAACAGTGCCAGTAGCATTTATGTCGGGGTTTGGCATATGTCCATTCTGAGCCAGACCGAGACCCCCAGAACTCAATGCACTGGCAAGATTAAAACCATCTACCAAAACTATAGTCAACAAGCAGGAGACATACCTCCTCAACTTCCAGGTCGATGCACATTATGACAAGGTAGTTGGCGGTTTCTTCACAGACAAGATGCGGATTATCTGACAAATATTTCTGACTGTCGTCCCAGCGGCGAAGCATACCTGAACACAAGCAATCGAATTAACCGTCACTCAAGAGTTTAAAAAGGACTCTCTTCTGCAGCCTAACTTTACACATTCTCAGCTTGCAGAAGGAGTTGCTTACCGAAATGTTTGATCGCCTTCTCGTATTTCTCTACGAAGGTTTTATGCTTCTGTTCTTTTTCCTCTTCCGTTTCCTCTTTGTCTTCTGGCTTCACGTTGAAGACACTCTGTGGATGAACACAATCACTGAGTATTATAAAAAGCTACAGGCTGGGCTGCACCTGTTCAAACCTCCCTTTCCAATTGCTTTTCCAGGCAGATCCACACCATCCTGAAGTAGAAATGAACCAATTAAAAGGTAGGACAATTAATTTTACAGCCAGTAAACATCAAGTAAAGAAAGCACCTTTTAAAAGACACCAACTGAAGGTTTATAGTGTAGAGATGTAAAGAAGACTCCTATTGCATAGCTGTTTCATCCATTCCAGGTTTAAATACAAGCTTGCTTAGCCACAGTGTCTATACAGCTATGGCCAAAAGTTTTGCATCAGCTAGAATTTTAGGATTTAGACCACATAAAAAAATGAACATAATTTAGATACTTTATCATGTAAATCAACAAAACTACAAAATGATATTGCAAAAATCTACCGGAAGCCATAATAGTAGTACAGTATTTAAGTTACATTTCAAAAGGTCTTATTTTCCAATTTCGACTAAGATGCAAAATGTGTTAATTCTATAGGGAGATGCAAAAGGCCATATCTGTATGGTTAACAAGCTCAGGTGTGCGATTTTAAAACTCCTAGTGAAACCAGGAACGGATCAAACTGCAATGCAACGGGAGTCTTTCCATCCATGTAGTGAGTGTGTTCTGGGTGCACACGTATCCCCAGAAAGGATGAAGGAGGGGGGTGGATGGGGGGGCTCACCTTGCTGAAGCCCTCCTTGGACAGCGTGTCCACGTTCCAGGGCATCTTCTTCTCCTGTTTGCGGTGCTCCTCCAGCTTCTTGTCGCAGCTCTTCTCCTCCTTCTTCAGCCCTTGCTGCTCCTGCTGCAGTTTCTGGAGCTCGCTCTTGGCGTCGTCCGTCCCCGACACCTCCAGCTCCTTGATCTTCCTCTGCACCTCCGAGAGCTTGCGCTTGCACTCCCCTTGAGCCTTCTCCAGGTCCTCTCGCTCCTTCTGGAACTGCTCCATCCGATCCATGCGCGCCTGCGAGTCGGGATCAGAGAAGAGTGGGGTCAAGAAGCGAGGAGTGGTGTTTGCTCGGCGGCTGCAAGGACTACAAGATGGATTTGCAGTCTCCCCCACAAACCCCACGCCTGGATATAAAGAAAATGCCTGACAGTGTATTTATTCAAAGTCCTACCACATGTAAATTAGACTCCCACTGCATGGCTGTTTGATCTATTCCTGGTTTCACTAGGAGTTTAATAAGTCACACCTGAGCTTGTTATCTACACACTGTGACTAATCAAGCTCCTAGTAAAACCTGGAATGGGTGAAACCGCTATGCAATAGGAGTCTTCTTGCCATCCCTGCTACAGTATTTGCAGCCACCTTTTCTGAAGCTCTGCAGACCACTGGTTTACTAGCGATTATGCTTGCTAATTGGATTGGGGGTTTCCGTTCTTAACATATAATTTTCGAGCATGCAGTAAATTAACGTCACTGCAATCTGCGGGCGGGACAGGGTGTCGTTGCAATGGCACAGACTCCACCCAGGTCACGGTGAGTGATACAAAACAGTTTTCTATATTTAAATATCTTTCTGATTAACTGGGGCTGCAATTAAACACTTTCCTCTGATCTATATTAGCATGGCGATGTGTGATTCTATTGAAAGTTCTCGTACTGTCTGGGCTGGGTAGCACGGAGTTCTCTGACGTTTTTTAAATTATTACTTCACCTCCTTCAAACCCAATACACCAAAGTACTGTTGTTAATATTAACTTACCTGGTGTCTCCATCGAAACAGACTGGCTGTATCGATGTTAGGGTGTGTATCATCTTCATCGTCGGACACCTCAATATGATCCCACACGCTATAATCCACCATCTTCAATCCTTATTTACTGTAACACACACACACTTAAAAAAAACGCAGGTATTTAGTTTGCGAAAGGGTAACACTGTCGATTTGCAGATACAAATCGGGGACTGCTGTTCTAGAAAGAGACCCGCTTTTAGTGTTTATTCTAGGTTTTTTTTAAACACGACCTCCTCGGTTGTTGCTACTTCCTTCGCAGGCTTGCAGCGCAGATTCTTTCTGGAAATATCTTTCCTTCCGCCGAGAGCATGTACGTCACTTCCCCGGTTACCGATTCCCTGGAGACGCCAGTTTGTTGTCACGCACTGTGTTGTTTTTTTTGTTTTTTTTGGGTCATTTGTATTGTCTTTTGGTACAAAAATAAATCAAATGTACACATTTTTTTAAAAAAATCGAATGTGTTGTTGTTCTTTCATACGGCTTGTCTCTCACTGACCCTTATAATTTGACTACCTGTAATATAATGTTCACTTTAGGTAAGGTGTCAAAGTGCTAATCGTCTACTGTAAAACCAGCCGATAGTTTAAATACAAATTTAGTTTAAATTATTTTATTATGACAGTATCTTATTCGTGCTTTATAACTAATATGAAAACTGTTCTTTTTAGCAATCAAATACATAAATAAATAATTTTGCTGCACAATGCTTTAAAAAGTTTCCTGTAGTAAAAGCATAGCAAAGTGAAATAAAAGCACAATCGTGGTAAAGAATAATATAGGTACGGTAAAGGATATTGATAATCATGACAAACTAGCGGAAAACTGCAAAATTACCAAGGTAAACTTCTATAGTTTTACCATGTCCTTTTTACTATAATAATAATAATAATAATAATAATAATAATAATAATAATAATTCTTATTGTTAGTGTCATGGATCCCATTTAGCACTAATTAAAAAGACAAAAAAAAAATTAGATAGTCTGGAAGTCTTGGTGAAAAAAAAATATCCTCAACAATAGCACCTTTTTACCAGCAGAGAGCGGTGTTAACCTCATCCTTGCGTCTCTGTATTGCTAGCACGTTGTAACAGAACACACGTTCTGGATCCCTGTCAGCCAGCACTAACTGAAAACTCCAGTGGTCCAACAGAGGTGCGCTATTGAGGTGACGACCCGTCTTCAGAGACCCAGAGTTCTTTCAAACCGGGGTCCGGGTGGAGACAGCTGACCGTGCACAGCATGCAGAACCATGGGATTATCGGCTGTAATACATGCTGTCCTCCCACGCCTTCATAAACAAGAAATAGCAGATTGCATTCGTTTTTTTTTTCAATCGGTTATTATATATATAATTGGAAATGCAAGACTCAAGCTGATCCCTGTTAACCCCAGCGAACCTTCCACCAAGAGAAAACAACTTCCTAATATCCCTATGAATCTCAAGCACAAAGGCAACACATATGTACTGTGACAGGGCAGAGGACCTGCACGCTGGAGAAGGTGTGTTGTGGTTGTTTTTACATAACCACGTGTTTAGAATTGTTTTATTGATCCGTTGTCTTATCAGAATCACCTGACACTCATGTAATGAGGGTCACCTGCCTGGTAATTGGACAGGCAGGAATATAAACCAGGTCTGACATGTTTTAGTTTGTCTGTGCTAAGGCTAAGGTCTGAGAAGAGACCTGGGTGGGGTGGTCAAAGTGTAGAACTTGCAGGGTCAATTTCATCGTACTAAACTGAGTCCACTTGATGTGTCCAAGGCTGTGTTCACACTGGGTCCAGAGGGTTTGGTGTGAAGTGTCAACAACAAAGTCCAATTGCGAAATTAACTGTACTGCGCCCACTTAAAGAAGTGGTCTCGGCCCGTTTGGCAAACGAGTCTGGTTCGCTTGCTCAACGTCACTGTGAACAACTGCTGGACTCGGTCCTTTTGCATATAGGAAACGAACTATACAAGGTAACGTGACTCGGAATTCAACATTTTGCGCGTAGTTTAGTTCATATTCTGAGGAAACAAGTGTGTGTGTATATGTATGTATATGTATATATATATATATATATATATATATATATATATATATAATTAAAAACTGCATCCGTGTGCTCTACAAGTTAATAGCAATGTATTAGGCTGTGTTAGCGCCGTTCAGAAATAAAATAAGCAATCATATGGATTATTTATTTAATTCTGATTATGTGCATATGTTTAAATGGTAAGAGCTGATCTATTTTTTAAATCTGGCTTCTTTTTTTGTACATTTAATTGAACATGCTTTGACTAGATGACAATATAAAGAGAATAATGAGTTGTTATGATCTGCAATAAATTCAGCCGGTGTTTTAATTTTTAAACTATTATTATGTTATTATATACAGTTATTTTAATGGCTTTAGCAAAACTACTGGCCGTAGCTGTATTACCTTCTCAGTAACTTTCCACAGTCATGCCTTTACATTGTTCTAAAGGAAATACAAACTATGCTAGCTTGCTGTAGCAACACAGGAAATGTGAAGCAACACTTCGTATTGTAACAATATGTATTTATGTAGATTCATTTATAATCTATTGCAGTTTGGTGTGTGAAAGTATGCTGCGTCCTGCATATTAACTTCCCACGTCATTAGCCCGCTCTTTGATCTTGCATTCCAGTCTTATGGAGGCTTTGGAAGGGAATGCAGAGGGTGCGCGAGCTTCTATGAATTATAAAACACAAGACACTGACTGGAAGCGCCGGTCTCGGGATCATTAGCTGAGTAGCAAGCTTGCTAACATTTTTCGCAAAGAAAAAAAAAGTCTACAGTGCGTGCACTTAAATCCTAACAAACATTTGACAAAAAGAAAAAAAAAGTATATTAGTGTTTCTAAATTTACCTCTGAGTGTTTTGGCTACGTGATTGAGCACAGAACAGCACTGTAGCGGTTCGATGACACCAGAAGTTACAAGCGACGAAGTGGTTCTAAGATATAATTAAAAGATGGATACTTTTCACAAAGCTTTATAACAAGTGAATGTGTTTTTTTTTTTTTTTTTTTTAAAGTGAATAAAAACCAAGCGTCACCACAATGAGATCATCAGAAAAAAACGTGAAGTCTAACGTACAGACAACCGGCTTCACTATCCCCTCAATGGAGGGTCATACAGATCAACAACGCACACAGCAAATGTCATTTTTCTTATGAAGACTTTTATGATTTGCTGGGTTACAGCGCTCCCCTGGGCACAGTATATTGCAAAGGTTTCACTTATTTATTTATTTTTGCTTTCAGGAACAAACGTAAAAAAGAGACATTCAGCAAAATCAGACGTTTAATATTTTATTGATTCCTATGTCATTTTCTGAAGAACCTGTTCAAACGATTGCTAGTTTATTCATTGTGGCGAATGGGGCTTCAAAGCACGACTCGCGAACACATCTTAAGGTAGACTTGATGTTGCTGTGATAATAAGGAATTCAATTCAAAGAACCAGGAAAAATATAGACTAAACCGATTCAAACGTGAAAGCATCTAATGATGGCGATCCTTCTGAGTGGTGTGGGTTCTCCATCACGGTTATATTTTCCCTGTTTTAGATTATGACGGTTATATTTACCAGTTTTGCTTGTAAGCAGTCTCTGCATAATGCGTCTCCTTCAGTCCGCACTATAGATGGAGGCTGTGTGGCTGTGTGGTAGAAGGAGGCTGTATGGTCCAGTGGTTAAAGAAGAGGGCTTGTAACCAGTAGGTCCCTGGTTCAAATCCCACCTCAGCCACTGATTCATTGTGTGACCCTGAGCAAGTCACTTAACCTCCTTGTGCCTCGTCTTTCGGGTGAGACGTAGTTGTAAGTGACTCTGCAGCTGATGCATAGCTCACACACCCTATAAGTCCCTGTAAGTCGCCTTGGATAAAGGCGTCTGCTAAATAAACAAAATAGATGCGTGTCTTGTTTATTCTGTTCTTTGACGTCTGCGTGCTGCTGATATTAAGTTTGAGCCACACACGTGTTTTTACTGTGTTGTTTGTAATTGCAATTTGTATCTTCATTGTTTTTTAAGGATACCCCTGTAAACGAGGCCTCGGTCTCAATGGGTAAATCTCTTGGTTAAATAAACAAATATTTTCTCTAACTCTACCTTTTACCAGAATGTGAACGCGACAGCATGTCAGTGCAGCGGAGCTTCGTATTGGGTTCAGCACCCTGGACAGCGACCAGCGAGAGGAGAGCCAGGAAGCCGGGTCAGTACTCCGGACAGCCACTAGGGGGAGAGCCTTCCAGTGCAGAGTTCCAGGTGCACCGGAGATATGACAGGTAAAGGCAAAGCTCGATTAGGTGATTGCTGTAGACCAGGAGTCTCCAACTCTGGTCCTGGATAGCTACTGGGCCTGCTAGTTTTCGTTTCAACCAATCTCTGTTGCTTAATTGAACCAATTATTGGCTTAATTAGTCAAGATTTACAGGTGTTCCAGGCTAAAATAATTGAATCTATTCAGTCTTGAACAAAGAAGACTATGCAGTGATCTGATTCAAGCATTCAAAATCCTAAACGGTATAGACAATGTCAACCCAGGGGACTTTTTTGACCTGAAAAAAGAAACAAGGACCAGGGGTCACAAATGGAGATTAGATAAAGGGGCATTCAGAACAGAAAATAGGAGGCATGTTTTTACACAGAGAATTGTGAGGGTCTGGAACCAACTCCCCAGTAATGTTGTTGAAGCTGACACTCTGGGATCCTTCAAGAAGCTGCTTGATGAGATTCTGGGATCAATAAGCTACTAACAACCAAACGAGCAAGATGGGCTGAATGGCCTCCTCTCGTTTGTAAACTTTCTTATGTTCAAGGCAGCTGCAAGGTGGAGGCGGGGAGGACGGGGGGGGGGTCAAACAAACAAACAAATAAGGTGTGTAGATGAAAGAGGGTATATATGTATGCTTTGATAATTACGTATTTGATTCCAGTTTCCAATGCCTTCTTAACATTGTGTGTGATACTTATTTGTAGTCTGTTAAGAAGGAACTGTGTTTTATTTATTGAGTTATAGATTAAAGGAATCCGGGCTGCTCTTTTACAGGCTGAAGGGAAATGGTCTGTAAGATGGGAATTCTGTATCCCATGGGGATATGGAAGTGGTTTTCCTTTTACTGGAATTGTCAGTGTTTTCCACACGTATTCCCTGTGGTAGCTTCATTCAAGGTGAAACAAAACTCCCTAGTAAATATTTCATTTGTGTCCGTCACTTTGTAGGCAAAATTCCCCTGTTATCCTTTATTATTTATTAAGCAGGGTTTAATGACATCAGCCCCCCCTCCCCACCCCCCCCCACCTCAGTTCTCTTTTTCCAGTACATTTTAGAAAGCTTCGGGGGTTCAAGGAATATCCCAGTGGATGATAATTGACAATGTTTGAGATAATCATCTCTGCAAACAGCCCAGTCGATCTGCGCTATAGATTTTACTATTGAGCAAACCGTGTTTTCCCCCAAACTCAAACTGGATAAATCAGTGTCAGTCCGGAGGATTTCTACCAAAACTGCTCCGCTCTGTCGATGCTGCTTCCTTTATCCATTAATTGTGTGTCCTGAGAGAAGCTAGACTGCAGCCCTGAGGGCTAAACACAGCAGACTATGAGCTGCAGTTTTTTTTTTTTTATAAGGTTTCAGTGTGCAGTATGGTGGGGTTTTTTTGGTGTGCAGGCACACAGACAGGCAGGCAGACAGACAGAAAGGCACGCAGGCAGGCAGACAGACTGGTAGACATAAGGTCTAACAGACAGACATCAGGCAGACAGATAGAAAGGCAGGCAGAGACAAGCAGGCAGGCAGACGCGTTTTCCAATGAGGTGTTGAAGGAATTCATCTCCATAACGGATTGAATAGTTATGCTACGGCTCTGAGCTGTAGCCCTGTACTGAATCGATACACGCTGGGTGTACAGTGTGATGCATCACTTCATCACTCCCATCATTAACACTGAAGTAATTGTCGGATTAAAAAAGGACGCAGACAGAGGATTGAAAAAACTGCAGCTTTATGACGACTGTGGACACAGCACTGCATAGCAAAGAGTAATCAAGCCCAGTGAAAGCATGGTTAAGCGCAGGTGAGCATTGCAAAGCACAGAGAGGAGCATATTAAAAAGCCTAACAAACCATGCTTAACTATGATAAATGCGTAGTACAACCACGGGAAAAGCATGATGGGGGGGAAAAAACAAAATTGAATGTGGGAATGTATTGCTGTATTTAAATAGGCTTTACCACAATTGGCTATTTTCTGAGACGCATGCATCTTTCATAACGCACCATGTGTGTTCGAATTGGAAATGCCGTGTCCTATTGCAGAGTGTTTCTGAAAGCAGGCCCTCTGGACAGAGGGTGCCAAGTCATACTGCATTGACTGCATGACTCATGCTGCCCTGCATGATCGATGATACACCATCTCAATGGCATGACGCGCTTGTGGCGTCAACGCAGGGGGATATCTCTCTCACGGGAACGCACGGCTGCAGTCTGCTTCTCTTGTATGAAAGAAGTGCAGTGAAAGCAGTGGAGAAGCACAGGCAGGCATGCTAAACAGGTGTGGGGGAAAAAAGGGATTAAAAAATAACAGCTGAAGCCATCTGAATTTTGTTTCGCTATTGTCGTTTCTGCTTGGATCATTAAGGGCTCCTTTCTCAAAGCTATTTACTCACAATAATGAAAGTTACAGGGGCTAAAGAAAATACGTCTGCATTTTTATATTTGAAATATCAGGTTAAACATTATTATTATTATTTATTTATTAGCAGACGCCCTTATCCAGGGCGACTTACAATTGTTACAAGATATCACATTATTTTTTACATACAATTACCCAGTCCAGAGCCCTAACCACTACTCCACACTGCTGTCCTATTACAGGGACTTTGCCTGTGTCCTCATAAAGTAGGTTTTTTTTCCTTCCTGGTGGGGACTTTTTTTGACCCAACAAGCACAATGACCACGCACGCACGCACGCACGCACGCACGCTGACGCACACAAATCCAAATGATTGCCTCAAAGTTAAGCTGCTCTGATTCAAGCAGTCTAACAATGCGCTGTTGCCTGCTGATGACTGCTGCCTGAAACAGGCTGACACAACAAACAGCAGCTATCAAGGGAATACCTTGCGGCTGGGACGCTGGCAGAAGGATCCAGGCTGAAACTCGCGTACAGTCAGCTCTGAACCGCTGTGAAGACAGAGGCAGGCAGGCAGGCAGGCAGGGTCGGATACAGGGAGAGAAGCAAGGACAGCAAGCCCCTCTCAGACATTAGCACCAAGACACGGTAATGCAATGCTGTTTTGCATTCTCGGCCAATATGGGAGAATTGTAGCCCTTTTGCTCAAAGAATATGGAAGCATGCTGCGGAGAATTATGGTACAAGCATTTGGTAATTAAAGCCGAGTGAAACACAGAGCCACTTTCTCAGGAACAGCGGATTGAAACCTGGTTAAAATAGGAAACCGGGAGACCTAGTTTGAGGTTAATGTATCAAAGCCCAAGTCTCCCTGGTGTGCCGCGCAGTGGCACTGAAACCTGGTCTCCTGAAACCAAGCTCCAAACCACAAAGTGGCTCTGTGTTCCCTCGGCTTATGGTGCAGGACAATCATGCTTAAACATGATAAAACTGATGATAAAAACATGCTAAGGATTAGTGTTTTTGAGCCTCTGATAATTAGATCAATTTAGGTGTCTGGAAAGCAGTTCTGATTTGTCAGGGAAATGATATTAAATCACATTAAAATGTGCGACGGTGCAGAGCTTCAATTATGTTAAGCTGACTCTCATGTTCCAATCCAATGCTGTGTAAATTCAAATGCAGTCTTTGGAGACCTAAACAGGTTTTTAATTGCATTTCTCAGAAAAAAAGAACACATTTTGAAATGGCATGCTTGATTTTGCTCATCAAGATTCCATACTTGATTCCGATGAGGTTTGAAAACCCAGAATGAATTGTCTACAAATCATGAGGACGGAACCAGAACACTTACGTCCAATCAAAATCCGTGTGACAAACTGGGGAAGTGGTATTTAAGACTTAGATGTCATTCGATAAGCAAACAAGGTGTTAGTATCATGGTGAAGTTGCATATGGCTAAAAATTTAGCATCCTCCTATAGAATTAACCAATTCTGCTTCATAAAGTCAAATTAAACCTGCTGAATAATGTTACGTTAACATGTTGAATTACACACCACCGCTTTGTAGTTTTCCATATTCTTAATGAAAAATTGAAAAACGTGACATTTCAAAATCTAACATGAAATACTGTACCACTATTATGGCTTCCGGTAGACTTTTGCAATATTTTGTAGTTTCTTTTTTGATTACATAATGTTAAATAAAATATCTAAATTATATGCATATAGTTTTTTCTATAAAATGATGTTTCAAAATTTTGGCCACAGCTGCCTCCCTCCCTGCCTGCCTGCCTCCCTGCCTGCCTGCCTCCCTGCCTGCCTGCCTGCCTGCCTCTGTCGTTTCACACGACATGCATCAAGTCATATTCAGTCCTGTGGAAGATGCATCTCCCTGTGCTAACTCCCTTAACACCACCCACTCAGCAGCACGAGTCATGTATTAGGATTTATTTATATATTCCTGCACTGCTCTGCTGCCAACCCTCTCCGATCCCAACTCCATCTCCCTGCAGAGCTTCCCTCTCATCCAGCCTCTCATCTCTGCTCTCCACCATTCCTGACTGTCCCTCAGCAGCCCTTGATTAACTGCTTGGCACATGCAAGGGAAAGCAGGATCCGTGTGTGTGTGTGTGCGCGAGTAAACAAAGGCTGGCTCTATCAATGAAAGCTGCTCAGCACAGAAGACTGGGAGGAAAGAGATTATTCGCACGCCCTCCTCTGTACAGGGCACTGTACTTTGAGGGATTTTGAGCAGCTGTATTAACCATAATGTAATCTGACTTGCACCAGACTGAGGGATGTCGCCTGCAGTGTGAAGGTGAGTAATTTCAATTCCATGGCTTTTTTTCTTTTCTCTTCAGTGGCGTGGACATTTTACATGCTGTCATTCACAAATTATAACCAAGAAATCCTAGCGTTGTAAAGGCAGTGTGGTATTTCTTTGTGTTTGGTTTTTTTTTTGGTTTTGGCAGTGTGTCCGACATACCGTACCAACCCTACGCTACTCCACACTACTCTACTTACTGTATGCATTGAACAAAACAAATAGGCATCTCCAATTTTTTCTGGTGCTGCTTTGCGTTACAAAGGATCTTTCTATGGCTGCATGATTTACTGCCCAAGCTTACAAATGCATTGCAAACTGATTCCATGCTAGTCTCCCATAGGGGATCGGCTATAATTCAATGTGTATTTATTTCTGTGTGGTTCATGGTTTTGCTGGGTACGAATGTTTTTTTTTTTTTTTTATGGAGGGTGAAAATAATTATAAGCTGGTCAATGTCTAGCCTGTGTGTCAAAGGAAGGTGTGTGAGAGGTGAAGCATGGATGTTTGCAGGCAGTGGTGTTTTTTCTTTGCACAGGGAAGTTGTCATGTTTATTGGCTTGCAGATGCATTGCTTGAGTGGCAATGAAGCAGTCTGGCTGCACTGCAGTTCTTGTATAGAAAGGTGCAGGTTTGTTATTATTATTTGTTTATTTAGCAGATGCCTTTATCCAGGGCGACTTACAGAGACTAGGGTGTGTGAACGCTGCATCAGACACACTTAGAATTAGGTCTTGCCCGAAAGATGGAGCACAAGGAGGTGAAGTGACTTGCTCAGGGTCACACAATGAGTCAGTGGCTGAGGTGGGATTTGAACCAGGGACCTCCTGGTTACAATCCCTTTTCTTTAACCACTGGACCACACAGCCTGCTGAAAGATGGGTAGCACTGTGTCCTCCCGGGTGCTTGCTAGCTGTGAAAAGTGTGGTTTGAGTAATCAGCTGCTCATCCAAGTGAGTTATCTATCCAGCAGGTCCACAATTATTATTTTGACATTGTCATTTTTTCCCTTTGTTATCCCCATGCATAGTTTACCATGCTTTCTGTGTGCTTTATTACACTTTGCTAGGCTTTTATTGTGGGGGAACTTTAATAAGGAAAGGGTTGCACTTTAATTGTCACTACAATAGCAGGATATCCATTTTATTCATTTCTTTTGAAAGGTCATCAACTATTTCAATATGTTTGCAATAGCTAAGGAGTGTAATGGGGCACTAAGGGAAGTATGCACTCATAGTTCCACAAGAAAAGCATGACAAAGTGGGACATTACCGTGCAGACGTTCCTGCGGATTTGGATTAATATTCCTACATTACCCTGAACAACAGAGTAATCAAAGACTAGAGCGTGAGGTTTACACTGACTATGCAAATAACCTGTTCATCTTTTACCACTCGGCCAACCTCAAGCCATTTGCACTAGAAACTGGATTGATCAGTGGTCACTGCATCATTTTTTGGAGAAACGGTTTTCTTCAGTTCTTAGCTTAATAAAGAACACACACACACCACCTGCTTGTGCACAGAAATAGTGGACACCAGTGTGATTACAATTCAGGGCACAGCGTTCTCCCATTCAGTCTCAAATCTATTTATAATGAGCTTCATTAATTAAATACTGCGGGTGCCAGAGAAACCCCAAAAAGGTGGCTTTGTTATTCAGCATAGCCTTAATCATCTTGTTTCTCGAAATAATCAAGGGACGCTGAGAAATTACCTGAGATTGCGAACCTTGTATTGTAAGTAATTAGTGATGGTGCTGTTATTTGCCAATAGAGATATGGCATGTGTGTCTCAATCCATTGCGTTCGCCACCACCTCCCCAGCCTCTACCTGCTTTTTGGCTTCATCTAACTGGCGAGGGCAGCTATCCTGCCCCCCTGCTCATGACTCCCTATGATCAGCCTCTCCACTTATCTGCAAGCTAATTTATGGACAGGGGTACCTCGAAAGGTGAGGCCAAAGGCCAAAGAATGTACAGCTATGGCCAAAAGTTTTGCATCACCCTATAGAATGATCTAACATGAAATACTGTACTACTATTACGGCTTCCGGTAGACTTTTGCAATACTATTTTGTAGTTTCTTTGATTACATGACGACAAATAAAAGATCTAAGTTATGTTCATTTATCTTTTTTTTTTTTCTCAATCCTAAAATTTCTAGATGATGTAAAACTTTTGGCCAGACCTGTAGAGTAAAATATGTATAATGTAGTTGTGTTGTCTAGTCTAAACTTTTAATAAATAATCTATTGCATGAGATTCCTGACTGAAGAAATAATTCTTCTTTCATCTCATTGTTCTTTTTTTTTTGAGATTCCTGGCATCTTGGTTGTGCAACAGCTGTTTCGCACCAAGCCTGGGAGGTCAGGCAGCCTCAAATTGTTCCACTGATCGCCTCTGTGTTCTGTATGGTGTTTTTTTGATTATGACATCATCACCAGGCTGGGAGGCTTCCAGTCGTTACACACTGTGTCTGCAGGCACTCCTTTGCATGCAAGCAGCTATGCATTCATAAGCCCGTGCATACAGCTCTGACCAAAGGTTTTGCATCACCTATAATTTTAGGATTGAGACATGATTTAAAAAAATTGCACAATATAAACATGATTTTAGATCTTCTATTCAACATCATGTAATCAAAGAAAGTATAAAATGAGAGCACAGAAAAGTCTACCGGAAGCCATAATTGTAGTACAGTAGTATTTCATGTTGCATTTCGAAATCGCACATTTCTTCAATTTTTGTTGAAGTATATGGAAAACTACAAAGCGGTGGTGTGTAATTCAATATGTTAACGTTGCATTATTCAGCGGGTTTCATTGGACTTTATGAAGCAGAATTAGTTTATTCTACAGGGTGATGCAAACCTGTGGCCAGAGCTGTACATTCATCTTGTGTGAAAGCCCTTGCAACTGTTTACTGCTGTATACACTGAAAAAGAGAAGCTTAGTAAGGCATTTGATAGGAAAAGTCTTCAAAAACACTCAATCAGGACTAAAATCAAACGGCATTGCTTGATTTATATGTTTTACCTTGAAGTACAATACAGGCCAGTGTGGTAAAGTGTGCTGAACCATGCTAAAAGCACAGTACAAGCATGCGAAAATGCATTGAAAACTGCAAAATGACCATGCATATTCACCATGGTGAAGTCTTGGAGGAAAGCACAGAGCAGTATACTTTATCATCAGCATACACACACTGTGGCAACCAGGCTTTCATCAAGTTCTGAATGATCCGGACTTGAATAACCAGAACGTTATTTCAATCTGCACCACGGAAACAGTCTTTCAAACCCCGCCTCTCTCATCCTTGGTACTGGACTCGGATCAGTGGTGTGAGTTTGGATTCGGAGTTCTGCAACCCTAGCTGACTCCCGACCTGCAGCTGAGGGAAACCGATGGGACTGATCTCCAACTGCTGTCAATTCAGTGTGATGGCATCTTGCCTACCTTTCTTATTTCAAGCAGAGAACGCAAGCAGTCCTGCAGCAGTCTCAAAACGTCACACGCAGGTTTGCATTCTCACTCCGAGCCAAGGCATCCTCAGACACATAAGAACCTCTAGCCCCTCCTCTCTCTGACAGCATTTGGTAGGGTGAGAGATTTTCAATTAAACATTAATTGAGATCGGGAAAAAAAAAAAACCACGATTAGAATGCGTGGTCATTTCACGCTTCCATTGAAATCTTTTCAGAGCTACGTGTTGGTCTAATTGCCAGGGACAAATCGCTTTATCTACGCCTCTCGTGCTTAGTATGTTAAAGAACAGCAACTACATTACAGATCTGTTAAAAAGCCCTTTCAATACAGAGCCCAATGAGCCAATATATATGTAAATGGCTCTAGGAGGCCTTGCAGTGATTTGCGTTGACAATCTGTTTCAGGCATCACTCACAAATTAGCCTGACAAACCTTTCTCAACTTTTTCTCAGGAGCGTTCACCTGGGGAACAAGAATTTCCCTTGACAGCATCGTAGCGTGCATCCAGATCCCACTCCCTCCTGCTACAATGCATTTAATTTCATTTCACCATCATTGTTGCAGGAGCAGGATCTGGTTACAATGTGATGTTCAGACAATATGCTGAAGAACTCAAATATCTAAACAATTAGGATCCACTGATAAGAGCCTGCTATGACAACTGCCGGGCCATTCAAATAGATGCATCCACCGTCAAAACCCGAAGAAGCTTCAATCAGGCAGCTGAAGTGTAAAAGCAATCCATTCACCTCAATCACAGAGGCATTGAGCCAGCATGGAATGCAGAGATAGTAGCAGCAGCACGCAGGGATTCTTCATTATGGGGGTCAGTGGTGGTGATGGAACTACACCACGTCCTTCTTGTAAAGATAACGAGTACACTGATTGCTGCCTGCCTGGTTTTAAAGAGAGACGTATGCATGGAAAAAAAAAACCTAGCAGAATGCAAACTCTCAACTCTCTATTCGAACAAACGCCGGCGCGACTCGGAGGTCATTTGGAGCCAGCGACTGCGAAATGAGATTATTTCACTACGGTCTCAGACACTCTGATATCATTTTATCGACCTAAAAAGCAGTGCATTTAAAAAATGTTATGCTTCTAAAATATCTACAGGGGTGCTTAGCAAACACTACTTTTAACTTTACAGTGATGTTACAAATTAACTTGATTCCCACGTTGATGGTGCGCTCTCACCCAGCATCTCTAGAATAGAGTGACCATACGTCCCCGATTTCCGCAGATGAGGTACTGTGTCCCTGAAAGAGTCCTCGATTCACAAAACTCATCCCTGAATTTATTTCTCGTGTTGTTTAATATGTCGCATGCATAAATGTGCTGGAGAGAAATATCCAGACTGTTTCTATTATTGTTGTAATTATTAGCTGTATTATTATTATTTATTTCTTAGCAGACGCCCTTATCCAGGGTGACTAACAATTGTTACAAGATATCATATTATACAGATATCAAATTTTTTTACATACAATTACCCATTTATACAGTTGGGTTTTTACTGGAGCAATCTAGGTAAAGTACCTTGCTCAAGGATACAGCAGCAGTGTCCCCCACCTGGGATTGAACCCACGACCCTCCGGTCAAGAGTCCAGAGCCCTAACCCCTACTCCACACCGCTGCTGCTAACACTGCAGAGATCCTGCAGGTTTCCTAGGTGTTACAGCACCAGAAGATGTAGCTCTCCAGGACCAGGGCTGGAGACCCCTGATCTAGATGGTACAGCACTATTGCAGCTGCCATAGCTAATCCAGCAAGCTTCTCCAGTGCTGCCAGCGTCATACTGTGGCCAGTACAATTTTTTTATGTGTGTCCCCGGATTTGGTCAAAATATGGTCACCTTATTCTAGAAGGCATTCAGTGGGCTGTCATTTGTAATACTGTATTTAAATGAAACGCTTTTGTAAGCAGCCAGGGTTAAAAGGGGGGAATAGTGCAATGGGCAGTGCTGTGTGCTGCGGATTCTGTCCCCCTGTCAGTGATACGAGAGGACGTTAAAAGCTCTGTGACCACGAATGCACACGAGCCCGGCTGACTGGTTAAGGCACGCTCTTGCGGTGTGCCGGTTGCTGGTTCGCGCCCAGCAACAGCCCTGTCACACTTAAAGACCTCAGTCATTCTCTCTACCCAATTCTCTGTAGAGTCAGGCAGTAGGCCTACACATACAGCTACAAAATTATCTGCCCGTATTCGTTGGTCAGATAAAAAACTAGCAGGAGTCGAGGGCCCCACGACAAAAAATAAAAATGCGAAAGTAAAAAATAAATTATTAATATTTTTTTTTTTTTTTACGGGCCCCTGACAGGCCCCACTGGAACCATTGGAGCCCCCCCTTCGCACGGCCCTGATGTTGTGTTGGCCCTGGAATGGAAAGGATTAGTAAGAAGAAGGGTTTTTTCCAGTAAACAGAGAGTGCTTCCCCTCTGCTCACCTCTCTGAAGGGCTCTCTGCATTAATCAGTGTCAGGCTGCAGAACTATACAGCAGGGAAATGACTGTCAGGACTGAGGTTCACAACAGCGTGCCACAGTGCTAAAAGCACAGCTACAGATCTACAGGAGGCAAACTGTGCTCCACTTATCTGTCTTCAGTTTGCCCTCAGAGTGACTTCATGGCTTGAAATGCTGGAAAGGAAAGCAGCGTTTGTAAATTCAAAAAATGCTAAAGTGTACACTACGATGACACTTAAAGGACTGGGTGAAGATCACAATATAAATGGTCTTAAAATCTTGACATTTCAAACCGTTCTGCTGAGATCACGAAATAAAAGATCTGAGGATCTTGACATATTTAATATGTATGTGTGCATGCGTTTGTTGCATTTTCCAAGCTCAGCAATTTATGTTGAGAAAAATCTCTGGTAATTAAATACTATAAGGAACTAAACAGGCACATTTATGTTGTTTTTTGAAGCATATTTACCATTAAGCAACATAAGTTAACCAAGGCAAAGCACAGCATTTTGTTAGGCTGCAATCCCAAAGGAAAAGAGATTAATACTTTTGAAAATTATGAAAGCGAGTGCATTTATTCAAATTCCCATTGCAAAGTTTTGAAAGCTGGTAACTGATGAAAAGCCTGCATCAGCATAAATTTAAAAATAGATTCAAGACAAAAACCTTCTATTAACAATATTGGCTTAACTATTGAGACTGTATAAAACAGGCATCAATTATTTACAAGCATTCGCTATTATGATGTTGCTGGTGGGGGATAAGACTATGTAAATTAGGCTATTTTTTTGGTTACTTTTTACTCCAAGGCAAAAATGCTTTCCTTAGTGTGTGTCAAGGCAGAATAGAATGCAATATATCATTGCATGCCTTGGAAAAAAACAACTGCTAACACAATTACATTTGCATTTGCAAAAGACCTCACTGAAGCTATAAAAAAAAATTTCAATACTAAAAACTTGATTACAGTGTTTGTTCTGCTTGGGGCAGCTGTAGCAACGCTAGAGGTAAGTGCTTTTGTATTTAAAACGAGAGTGACATCAGTCCAATTGTCCTCAGTAACCACGTTTTGAATCCCCACGAATTTTAGGACTGAGACATAATTTAAACCGTATGAAAACAATTTTTTATTTAACATCATGTAATCAAAGAAACGACAAAATGATATTCAAAAAAAAAAAAGTCCACCGGAATCCAGAATAGTAAAGCATTGTTAGATTTCGAAATGTCACGTTTTTAAATGCAGATCAGTTTTTCGTGAAGTGGATGGGAAAACTACAAAGCGGTGTGTAATTCAATATGTTAACGTCACATTTTCCAGCAGATTTTATTCGACTTCACGAAGCAACATTTGTTAATTTCATAGGGTGACGCAAAATGTTTGAAATATAGCATAACAGTACAATTCAAACATGAGATGAATGGAGTTATTTTGTTCAGCGGTGGCTGCACGGTGTTGTACTTTTTTCTTTTTTTTTGCTTATCACCAATTTTTTTTTTTTTTTTTTTTTTTGGTCGGACGGGTTGCTTAGCAACATCTCGTCGGACTGCATACAAATTCTTTCCACCTTTCTCGTGCAACGATGAATGCAGCTCGCGCGGTATATTCTTTTGCTGTAATTCTGTTTTATATATAAAAAAAAAAACGAATAATGTCAAACAAACACTTGGATATTGACAGCGCTTAGCTGCAGCGGCATGTGTGGAGGTATTTAAATTGAGGGGTAAGTACCGCAGCTTGATAGACTTAACTGGGGTACTTTTTATATTGATAAATGAACCAATTTATTTTTTTCTTCCGGTCAACCGAGCATGACATATTATTATTATTATTATTATTATTATTTGCATGGTTTTTGGAGGCTGTTTGTCACGTTTAAACCAGTGCACGGAGTGCAGTCAGTGTGACAATAGCAACAGAATACAAAAGTCGCATGCCAATGCAAATATACCGTTTCCTTATGTGAGTGTGATAATGCTGTGGTGTGCTGTTCCTGCTAAGTGTGGCAGCCCTTTCGTGCATGTATAAACTTGTATTAAACCGATTTTCTCTTTTTAAAACACACCCGAGTTATTAATTAATTCATGAATGTGTCTGTTGATTGTAGCCATATATCAAACTAAGCATTTGTCGTACTCCCGCTCATGTCTGGTTTTAGCTCAAGAAAAATATCTGACCAATGTTTTTACTGCAAATCTGTATCAGTAATGCTTTACGGAATTGTCTCACCTTAACCTGCAATTTTAAGGTTAAGTCTGTTGTTGGTTTACTGTGCATCGACCACTGAGCAAGAGGACCAACGGGATAGAGAACCAAATTGCGCCTCACCTTTTTAATTTTAATGACGCTTTCTGACGTAACCGAACTCGCACCAGCAGTGTGGAGTAGTGGTTAGGGCTCTGGACTCCTAACCAGAGGGTCGTGGGTTCAATCCCCAGTGAGGGACACTGCTGTTGTACCCTTGAGCAAGGTACTTTACCTAGATTGCTCCAGTAAAAACCCAACTGTATAAATGGGTAATTGTATGTAAAAATAATGTGATATCTGTATAATGTGAAATAATGTATAATGTGATATCTTGTAACAATTGTAAGTCGCCCTGGATAAGGGCGTCTGCTAAGAAATAAATAATAATAATATATATATATATATATATAGTGAAACAGCAGGGTACAGGTGACTTTTGGGTTTGCAGAGGAATAATGCAAGCTTCAGGAGAATGGAAGCTTTAGTGTAAACAAACTGGACCGCCAACAAAGCATGTTTCCTAATTTAAAGGAATGCATGTATTGAACCGGTGTGGCCTGCGCTACGCCTTTTAAGTTTACTAATGCACTCCCTTTATTCTGCTCTTGCTGGAAGGAATTGCCGTTCAAGTGCTTTCAATTATTTTTAATTCAGGAAAGCATTGCATCAACATGGATCTCCCAGTTCCACTTGAGAGGGTTTATAGGAAGATGCTGATTTAACACTGGAAATACAAGCCGCATCCATAACACGGTCAGTCAGGTGTAGCAGGGCCACCATGGCACCTGTACACAAAACCAGACTTCATGACATGCAAAGTGTTTCAAGTTCTGGAGGAATATGTTACCATTCCCAAGCCATTGTGATCCACCTCTGATTCCTGCAGGATGTGTAAATCTGTAGCAAATTATTAAGGAGAGATTCAGAGGGCTCTTCTGGTAAAGGCACGGCTGCACGGCATGCAGGGTGAGACACACAGTCAGGGGAGCGCAGGTTCACGACCTGGCTGTGTGAAGTTGCTGGTCTTTGCTGGGGATTCAGGAGAGAGCATTGCATTGGCTCTGGAGCTCCTCCTTTTTTCTCCTCGTCGTGCTACAGCGCACCCTGCTGGACAGAGCTCAGAGCGGACACCTGCAGGGCTTGTCCTCCAGAGGGCGCTAGCACACTGACATCCGCTCTCTAGTTCCTGGGTGTAAAAGAGGAAATCGGACTGTATTTTAATTTTATTTTATCACATTGCCAGTGACGTACCCACCCTAGCAGTGTTAGGATCTAGTCTGTCCCCAAAACACTGTGAGAGTGATCTCTAGTAAGGGGTCACCAGACTGGGTGATCAGTCTATAAGGGACAGGTGCAATGATCAAGCAAGTGTAACATTAACTGAAGGCATAGATTGCAAACAGAGATTTCTTTAACCAAGTGTAGTACCTATCATCTTAAACAAAAAGTATTTACTGTAAAATGTGTTTCTTTCAAAACTTCACATTGGAGACGAATGGAAGTGCATGACAGGTAACATTTCCAGGGTTAATGTCTGAGCTTTAAATGGATATAAACACTGGCTCATCAGTTCGGTGTCTGTATTTCACAACCACAAAGGGTTAACACATGTCGTTAATGTATGATCTTCTATTACTGGCATATCCTACCAATCAGCTGTGTGCTAAGTTCTTGGACAGTTTAAACTACTGTCCTGTAAGCTTGCTGCATGGCATGCATTTGAAGGGCATGCAAGATCTCTTCAGAACGGTGTGAAAACTGCTTCCAAAAACTTGCATCTGCGATTTGTTTAAAAAAAAAAAGGATGAAACTATTGTGATTCCTCACATGTTCTTCTGTAAAAAGCAAGTTCGTCGTGCCAGTGATTCAGCAACATTAATGCACGCCAGGGAGTTCTCGCTGAGCCGTTCTCAAAACATGCCTGGGGATGGATAATAATAATTTGTGATTGCAGCTCTGTAGATGTACAGCCCACCTGCATCACTTCAGCAACGGAAGTGTGTGAGAGAGACTAATTGTTTCTTACGTTAATGAAAAAGTTTAAAGCAGACCAAACAGAATCTGTAATCTGTGATTACTTTACCCCCCACTGGATTGTGAAGTTTGAGAACCGCTGGTTTATTATAATCCCCAGCAGTAGTTTTGGCTATAATATGTATGATGCTGAACAGCTCATGGATAAAAAACATTAAGTGTCTGTAATGACTGTGTATTTACATAGTAGTTACTTACTAAATACATGTGTACTTACACACCATTACAATGTTATTATGCATAGTTACAATGAACTTAGCGTGTATCTTTTTGAACGATATATGTAAGTACACAATTGTATCAGAAAAGGGTTAGATTTAGTGTTAGCGTTAGGGGAGTTAGGTTAGGGTTAGGGTTAGGATTAGGTTTATATCTTGCACAAAAATTAGACATTAAGTAAATTGTAACTATGCATAATAGCATTGTCATTATGTGTAAGTGTGTATGAATTTACAAGTAGCTATTATGTAAATACACAGTCATTGAGTAAAGTGTTACTCCCTATTATACAGCATTGCATTTGGAAGGACAAACCCTAACCCTTTTATAATACAATTGTATACTTACATATATCATGCAAAAAGATTTTCACATTAAGTACATTGTAACTATGCATATCATTGTAATTATGTGTAAAGCACATAATTACAATGATATGTGTAAAGCACACATGTACTTAGTAAGCAACTACTATGTAAATACACAGTTATCAGAGACACTTGATGCGAAGCGTTACCAATCCAATGGGTTAACTCACTGCTTCAGCAAGCCTACCTGATGTTCTTCATTTAACAGAGCTGCTAACTGCTGTCGGACACACTCCAAAGACCAGCCTCTGCATTTCTGAATGCCTAAAGCATTTCAGGTGCCTTTTGGGGATTTCGACAAGCTCTCAAGCTGTTTGTAAAGAACACCCTTTTTTCTTTCTCCACTGCTCACTGCTCTGATACGTCTTAGTCACTGAAACCTGTGCCGGGCCATCGGAGCCGCTGCGTTTTCAAGTAATGCAATTCCCCCGCCTTGCTGTTTTTAAATGGTCTTTCTCTCCTTGCTTGGATGCGGCTGTGCAGAGCAGGAAGGAATAAGATTTTAAGCCAGTCAGCAGACCACGTGAAGAGTGAATGGACTTGCCGTTTAGTGTCAGGTTCATTGCAGCTCATGTGGTTCAAATCCTGGGGAGGCGGGGTTTCCTTCTGCTGCACTTGATGATCATGCACGAACCACAGGTGATGACAAAAAGGTTCCTAGCAAGGTGCATGAAAACAAAGAGTTGTGCAACTCATGCCTCACGTGGGCTGATGTTTGCAAGCATGCCCGTTTTTTTATATGTGAGGGAAGCTTGTTTTTACAGGATTTCAAGACATTGACGTAAGGGGTAGTGTCTGCAGCTGTGGCCAGACGTTTTGCACCCCCTGTATAGAATTATCATATATATAGTTTAATTATGTCTCAATCCTAAAATTCTAGGCGATGGGAAAACTTTTGGCCACAGCTGTAGTTGCAGCAGTGGGAGGTTATGAATGACCCGTCTGGTTTTTTTTTTCACAACAGTGGATGTGACTGAACACACATCTGTATTTAATGAATCAAACACAGTCTTCTAAATTACTCACAAGCTCAAAGCTTTGCAGACAGAGCCACTAGACTTCATTCCCAGCTCCAATCCAAGTAAACCCTTTTAACTGGATGAAGAAAGGAGAGTTTTCATGCATGCCTGGGTCTTGCGGATTTCTTTCGTCATTCTTAATTCACAGCTGATTTTTACAGGCTTACAATGTTTGTATCTCAGCTGTTTCTGTTAGAATTAAGACTGCACCCTTGAGTAGGTCTTCTCTCATTCCAGACAGTGATTCATGGGAGCGTGACTCCAGCATTTATAGACTGTTTAACAGGCTCTGCTTGCTGTGAAAAAGCTGCAGTGTAAAAGTGCATGAAATTACTCCACTGGATCCATTCAATGGATCTAAACAGTGACACAAAATACTGCCACTTTTTAAAAGCAAGCAAGTAGTTAGGTTTCATCCTAATTTCATATTTAAAGACAAGAAACACATGTAAGAGACTCCGTCACACTAAGAGGTTGCTATCAAAGCCTCCTTTTCATGATTTGAACAACGGTAGGATTGCCTGGTGGCTCATTAAGGACAGTGGGCATTTCGTTTCACAGAAATGTGTTCTGTCGAGATCACGAGATATATTCTGTCAGGATCTCGACGTTTCAAACCGCTGTGTCGAGATGATGAGATAAATGATCTCAGGATCTAGACAGAACACATTTGTATTTTTTTTTTTTAAATGTCCTGAATGAGTCACTCTAATATAGATCTGCCGTGGTTTAGAGCTGTGGTTTTCAACCCCAATTCTCGGGACCCCCTGTCTCTTCTGGTTTTCATTCCAACTGAGCTCTCAATTGCTTAACTAAGCCCTTAATCGAACTAATAATGAGCTTAATTAGACCTTTTTAATTGTTGTCATTTCATTATTTATAACATTTTATAGTTAAGTTGAAATCTCCAACTGTTTAAGAGCAGAGAGCAATTAGAAAAGTCAAAGCTGATTATTAGTTAATTAAGGGCTTAGTTAAGTCACTGAGAGCTCAGTTGGAATGAGACACAGGGGGTCCCCGAGGACCGGGGTTTAAAACCGCTGGTTCAGATCAATTGAAATCGACCCAAATACTTTAGATGGGGAAATGGTAAAACACAGGCATGCTGGTACAGAACAAATGCCACAGAGCTGCACTTCAAGAGCCCTTTGATCAAATCAGCATTACATCTCTTTATCTTTTTGTGTGCTGCAGGTGAAGAAATCCAAGGAGACTTAAAAGACTTAAAACGACTGCTTGGAAACAAAAAGGAAACTCATCTCCCAGTTTCATCATCTCCCAGTTTGTGGAAGTGGCGTGCTGGGGGCTGGAGGCTGGAGGCTGGAGTCCGAGGGGTAGTGTTGCAGCCCTATGGGTCGTCCCGTTTGAAGATACCCCGGTGCTGATCCCTGGACCTCGCCATGAAGAAGAGCAGGAGTGTGCTGGCTGTGACCGTCGAGGACGTGAGTACACAAACTATTCAGAAGAACGTTCTCTCTGAGGACATGCAGGCATTTCGTACAGTGTGGAAAGCAACTAGGATAGAAGCCAGTGCAAAAAGCCCCTGTTTTTACCTGACAAAGTCCAAATTCACTCTATGAACAGACACTATTTTTTGGGGGGGTGTTTCTCGCGGGGGGAAAAGGACAATCGGCATCATTTTTGCTAAATTTTCTTTACATTCAAACCTTCTTATCTAAATGTTCCTTGCCTACGTGAAGCGTCATCTAACCTCTGCAAGCTTATTATCCTGTATCTGCAAAATCAGCTTGCACGTAATCCTCTTGACGTGACCATTTGCGATATACTGCAGGTATCAGTTATAAGTATAAATCAAAACTCATTTCAGCATTGAAGACATTGAAAAAGCTTTCTGGTCCAAACGGTAACTGTAACAGGATAGCGTCAGGAGTGAGACTCCGCGTAAGGAATAGCTTAAAGCACTGTTGCGTGCGTTTAATTAAACGAACAACAAAGACAAACACGGGGACAAACAAACACAGGCACGGGGGCCAAAGTAAGAGGTTTAAACAAAACTGTACAGTATCGTACAAACACTACTGTCAGGCTGGGCATTCGCCTTCACTGACCAAGCTACCAAAATACACACCTGCTCACCAGAACTCCACAAACAAAGGATTTTCCTAGAGATGTGCGAACCGGTTCCTTTGAAACCGGGTACCCAGTTCCTGCTTTGGAACCGATAAACCAGACAGAAATATCAAGGATCCTCTTCCAGTGAGTACTATTGTTTTTTTAATAAAAACCGATTTATTAAAACCATTAAAATGATCAAATACTTAACATTTATTTGATAACTATAATTCACGCTTAGAAAAAAGAAAAATGAAAAAACACACTAGACTATAGATTTGCGTTTTGCTGTCCTTGTTTCAGACTTCTGTCTGATCCTGGCTGTGATGAGCTTGGTTTGATTTATCATTTACTCTGTGATTGTTGCCTCCCTGCCAACCCTATATTCACAAACACACCCACTACTTACATTTAGGGGTTTCGCCCTGCCCCTAGTAACCATTGAATCGATCAAGTTTCTTTTTGTATTTCTAAACCGCCCGTGCTGTATGACGAGTGAGGGTTATAATTAGCTCTATCACTTAACTTTGGGAGTCGGATCGTGACTTTCTCAGGATCTGCTCAACCTTACTGCTGATCTCATTTCCCTTTCATATCTATAGTGTTAGTCAGATCTCCAACAGCCTGGTTTAAACATGCAATGCAATACAATACACATGTATTTTTATGCCATGGCTTCCCAGAGAGCTGATAAATTAATTCAATGTGGCATTTTAACACGCACACACGCACATGCACGCACACATGCACGGTGTATGCAGGGATCCGCTCAAGTTTCTGTAATTTACAGCAAGTAGCGAGCTTGACAGCAGTGAACAAAACAGTTTTTTTTTTTTTCTTCCAGCTGTGCTTTTGCAAATAGAAACGCCTTCCTCTTGGCAGTCAGAGTTAATTGTCTCAGTAAGAAAGGCAGCACCCTCACAGGAGTGCTGCACAGCAGCTGTAATCCATTAAAGTAAAGCAGAAAAGGAAACGTCAGAACACTGCAACAGTAGTTAACGAGCGAGCCTGATTGTGAGGGCAGTTTATGCACTTCTGCATATCAATTGTTCCTTTTTGTGAATTAATTACAACCCAGAGCCCACACTCCATAGTACTGCACAGTGATCCATTTTTAAACACCATGCTTGATAAATAAGCTTATCTTCTGAGCAAGTCACAACCACCGCTCTATGAATCTTCACAAACGGGTCTGCTTTATTATTTGTTAATGATATTCCGGTTTATTTCACATAACTGAAATCTGTCAGAATTGATTATGTCATGTACAGTATTATTTCACATTAGACCAGGGGTCTCAAACCCTGGTCCTGGAGAGCTCCAATCCTGCAGGTCTTATAGGTGTCTTTACATCATCAGTGGCTAAAGATCTGGAACACCTGTTAATCTTGACTAATTAAGCCAATAATTGGTTCAATTAAGTAACTGAGAGATTGGTTGAAACGAAAACCAGCAGCCCCAGTAGCACTCCAGGACGAGGGTTGGAGACCCCTGCATTAGACAAACGCATAATTTTATATATTTGATAAATGATTTATTAGGGATGAGATATGTTACTGGACCCCAAACTTCAACAGCTAGATCAGTAAGATCTTAAAGTGACGTCATTGTTCTTTCTCATTAAGTAACTGGGGAAATAAATAACAAACATTAGGGCCTATGTAATTGATTCACTGATCTGTGGTTACCGTGTGACTCCATGTACACTAGTTTGGGACAGTTCAGGCTTTTCAACTCGCCTCGCAATGCATTCTGGTAAGTGTAGTCCTAAGACAGGTAAAACGTACCAGAATGCATTGGGGCGTGAGTCGAAAAGCCTGAACTGTCCCAAACTGTCCTTGTGTGCATGGAGTCAGATGGTAACCCTGTGACCCGTACTGCACGTGTTAAATTGAAGCTAGTGTCAATACTGTGCACTGCACATTATGTTTGACAGAAAGAAAGTGTTTTTTAATTTTTTTTTTTTTTAATGGACACTGTTTGGCTTTAAATGTGCGGCTGCCAAATAGGGATATAAAAAAACCCAATCCTGCATACAGTAACAGCACGGTCCGTGAGAAAATGAAGGCAGAGTGGTGCTTGTGCAAAATTTGGGAAGAAACCGGATTCTCAGTCCTGCAGCCCGATTCTGAAGAAGTTCTTTTGATATACGTGTGCGCCCTCTAGTGCACACTTTCAGAATTGCAGGCGGTAGGTTTTTCCGAGCATCAGCTCCATATACCTTAACACAAAAAAGCAAGCAAGAAAGGGGGTCTCGCTCTGCCCCCCAGTGGATGAAAGCAGAACTTACTCTACAGCCAGTGGCCAAAAGTTTTGCATCACCTAGAATTTTATTTAGTTTTTGATCTTTTATTTAACATCATGTAATCAAAGAAACTACAAAACGATATCGCAGGTGTCTACCGGAAGTCATAACTGTGTTTCATGTTAGATTGCGAAATGTCACATTTAAAAAGTGTTGTCAGTTTTCGTTAAGTATGTAATTCAACATGTTAACGTAACATTATTCAGCAGGTTTCATTCGACTTTATGAAGCAAAATTAGTTCATTCTATAGGGGGGGGTGCAAAACGTTTGGCCATAGCTTTATATACTTGTACTTGCTAAAACCAAAGTCATTGTATTTATCTTGCTAATTGTATTAATACTTGTACTGTGATTATTGAAATGTATTTTTGTTTGCGACTGTAAGTCGCCCTGGATAAGGGTGTCTGCTAAGAAATAAATAATAACAATAATAATACTAATACTAATAATAATAATAACTGTAGTAGAAAAAATAACAAGTAATTTAATACAGCAGTGCCTTCCGTAAGCACGTTATATAACAGACGGAAAACTTATATTATCAATGTTTAATTAAATACAGTAATTCAAATAATATAGAAAACAAAATCAGCATTGCTTATTTTCAATAGACTATTGATTCTAGTTCACAAGGCTTTAACACAAGACCTACAACAACTGCTGCAACCGAGTGCGTAGCTGCCATATGCAAGTTGCTTCAGTGCCAGGAAATAAAACTAAAATTAAGGACTAAGGAGGTAATTCCTACATTCACGTCAGCCTTCAATCAGGTGCAGCCTGTTACATTTCAGCCTCTCATGCTTTGAGTTGACCTCATCTACCCGATCATTTCCAGCCTCGCCTGGGGGGCTGGCAGCCCCTCTGCCTCTCTGCCTGTCTCCCAGCGCCGGCTCAGAGATGTCAAGCCAACATCTGAAGCTGCGAAACCAAGCAAGTGAAAAGGCTGTGCCTGCTTATGCACTGGCGGCTTCAACTGGTATCTGAGAGAGATAAGGAGAGGATCTAGGAGCATAACGGGGTGTTGGTGGTGCCCAGAAATACACTGAGGAGTGAGCCAATGCGCTGCTGAATTCTGTAGTGCCAGGCTGCCCGCTGGTCTGTGCTGTTGTGTGCTGGTGCATGTGCTGTTGCAGCACAATCTGTTCAGGCCCAGGCAGGCTTCACAGCTCTGCTGGTGTTCGGTAACATGAACAAGAGACGTGTGGGATTGGATTTTGTTTTCTTTTTTCAATTGCAAAAAAAAAAAGCCTCATAACATTAACACTCTTTACCAGACACACACACACACACACACACACACACACACACACACACACACACTCATGGCAGCATCTCACTCAGCACGATTTGAAAGCACCAAGCTGTTTGTTATGAACCTTTGAGGACTGCAAAACCCAAATTTAACATCAAACACATGTTAAAAAAAATAAAAAAAACAAAAGAGGAACTAAGTAATAAAAACACCCGGTTTCTAGACTTATCCCTGCTTTGTTCTGTAATAACAAAACTAAACGTCTTTCTTCGGGATCGGAAGCTGGATTTTATTTATTTATTTATTTTGGAATCCTCTAGAGAAATAGAAAACAAACGAAGTCTGCTTCCTTTGAGCCAAATAACATATTTTTGTTTCATCTCTTTGTTATAAAAGGTCAGACTCTGAATGCTTTCGTATAATACTGTCAATCTTGATCTGTCAGCTTCAGAACTGCATTTACAATACTGGCTTGAATTTAACAGAAGTTTCGTTTGACCCCTTATCTCCTCGTTACTGAGGTCAGTGTCCTGTACACAACATGACTTTTCAAAGAGTTTACTCCAGTCTTTAGGTTATATATATTTATATTATTTGTTTATTTAACAGACGCCTTTATCCAAGGCGACTTACAGAGACTAGGGTGTGTGAACTATGCATCAGCTGCAGAGTCACTTACAACTACGTCTCACCCGAAAGACGGAGCACAAGGAGGTGAAGTGACTTGCTCAGGGTCACACAATGAGTCAGTGGCTGAGATGGGATTTGAACCAGGGACCTCCTGGTTACAAGCCCTTTTCTTTAACCACTGGACCACACAGTGCCTATAGGAAGTGCCTATAGGATTTTTTTCCACTTATCTACACACTATACTCCACACTGTTAAGAGGAAAAAAGTTTTTATTGAGAAAAAGATTATATATTAAAAATACAAAACTGAAAGATCTTAATTGGATAAGTCTCCACCCCCCTGAGTTAATACTTGGTGGAAGCACCTTTGGCAGCAATTACAGCTGTGAGTCTGTTGGGATAGGTCTCTGCCAACTTTGCACACCTAGATTTGGCAATATTTGACCTTTCTTCTTTACAAAACTGTTCAAGCTCTGTCAAGTTCTTGGGGAGCGTTGATGGACAGCAATCTTCAAGTCATGCCACAAATTTTCGATTGGATTTAGGTCGGGGCTCTGACTGGGCCACTCAAGGACATTTACCTTTTTTTTCCTTAGCCACTCCAGTGTAGCTTTGGCTGTGTGCTTTGGGTCGTTGTCATGCTGAAAGGTGAACTTCCGTCCCAGTTTCAGCTTTCTTGCAGAGGGCAGCAGGTTTTCCTCAAGGACTTCCCTGTACTTTGCTCCATTCATTTTACCTTCTATACTGACAAGTGCCCCATAACATAACATGATGATGCATATATATATATATATATATATATTTTTTTTTTTCAAACATTCCATGTTAATGTTCCAAAATGAGAATCAAAACAGGTCTTAAACAGCATAATAAGTAAAGAAGTAAATGAACCAATAGTTCAACACTTTACAAAAAATGAACAGAACACCTACAATCTGTAGTTTCAGAAGAAATACAATTTGATGAGTACAATAGAGAAGAATAAAGGAAAACAAATGGATCCCACGATGCCTGCAGGTTTAAGTAGAAAGGAACTGTATTTCGTTACATCATTAGCTATGTAGTAAATGAGATCCCAAGCAGATTAACAGATTTAAATTGAAATGAGTGAGTGTAGTTACCATGGCATCAAAAGCCTATAAACACCTCCACTGTTTGTTTTCAAACACACTTTCCCTTGTCAAAGGAGTTTTAAACATACCGAAACACTGGGAAGTTGGCTCTTTTGAGCAAAAACGTTCTTTATATATATATATATATATATATATATATATATATATATATATAGGTATATATAGGTATTTATAGGTTTTTGACGGCATGACAATTCTTGTAGTTGTTTAAACATTCAAATCCATGATTTATTCTTACATGATGTAATGGTGTTCTATATATTGTGACATAATATATATATATATATATATATATATATATATATATATATATATATAATATATATATATATATATATATATATTAATATATATATATATATATATATATATATATATATTAATCTGTATTAATTCTAATTAACATTATTTTATATAAACTTTTATTTCTATTATCATCCAGTGCTGCCTCAGCCTTGATTTGGCCTCCCCAGCGCATCAGCATGCACGACTTTTGAATGAATTTTGTTTATTTATTTATTTATTTATTTATTTATTTATTTATTTAAATGTTATATATTTATTGGAGTTAATTTGTTCATTCTTTTCTGTTGAGTCCTGCTGGCATAATCGTGTTCAGTCTATTTATCTATTCAAAAGCCCTTCTTCAGCGGTTTATAAAGAAAAGGAAATTATAAACAGTTTATGAAATTATAAAGCTGTTTAAACCGCTGAAGGGCTTTTTCCCCCAAAACGTCCTGAAAATAAAATATATATTTTTAAATCTTTTACAATTTTTGTTTACATTAAAAAAAAATTCTTTCATGTGCCTTCAATTTTGTACACTGCAGTTACATCATTTCTGGAAAGTTCAAATGAACGTTTCCTTCGAACAGGAAAATAAATAAAGCTGAATTATATTTTTCATCATCTTCCCTCTCTGCCGTCAGCCATGCCTGGAGACATTTACTGCTGATAAACAGTATTCCCTTTGATCTACAGTACGTCTTTAATATGCATTATTTTCACAGTACATCACGTTCATGGGCTTTTATCCCTGAAACTGTTCTTTACTGCTCCAGTGACAGCCATTTGAAAGCTCCTGCTTCACGATTTACAGTCTACAGAAAGGGTGGGGGAGTGGGGAGCGAAGATCGTAAACACACGCACATACAAGACACATTCTTTAAAAGCCCCGGCCTCTTGCGTAAAATATCCCAGCCATCTGTCTTTTCAAAGTCCTCTTAACTCAGGAGAGCTCCAGGGTTCCATTACGACACTCTGAAGTGTCAATACATTACAGAGGTGCTGCGTCTGATGTTGGCCATTTCAAAGCTTGTTTGAAGATGCTGTAGTAGTTCTCCTCCCTCCACCTTTACAGGGTTAGAGCAAATCAACGCTCCCATATCTTCATGACACAACGCACTGCTGTAATCTGATTCCTTTTTTCAGGCAGGTAACGCATTACATCCTAGTTAATTAAGCAAAGCGGTGGTGCCTGCAGGGAACTCGCTTTAACCTGCGATCAAATCATAAACATCAAGCATATTTTTTAAGCGCTTCCAATCGGTCGAATAGCTTGTATCTTATCTGCCCCCCTTCGATAAACAATACGGCAAGGAAAGGGTTAAACATGTCACTGCTAATTCTAAATCTGTTCTGTAATAGCATGTTGGTTGATTTCTTAGAATTCCAGATTCCCGGAAACAGGCGCTCATATCGCAAAGCAAATACCAGAAATATTGTAAAGTTTATGGATTTGTTTTGACGTAATGCTTAAGGTGTGCCGTGACTTTAATGTTTCCTGATGTATATCCAGGCGGTAAACATTGCTTGGAACTGACCCACTAAATCAGTAGAAAATAGCAAATTCAATGCATTCGTATACAAAACACAGATCAAGTAATTATTATTATTATTATTATTGCTCAATTCAAGATTAAAACCGTAAAGAAATGATTTTTTTTTTTTTTACTGGTACAGTATTTAGAAAGGTCTGATGTTTTTAACTACAGAGCTGGCGTTTTATTTTATTTATTAATTCATGTTTATTTTTTTATAAACTGCAGTTAACGCGCAGTAAAGCAGGGTACAGCACAGCCAAGCTTTTAAATGCAAATGCAAAATGAACATGCAAAGGATATGGCCAATCATTTCTTTCTTGGAAAATGATCGCCCGGTACTCCTCCGGACTCTAACCAAACCCCATTCCCATTTAAAATCCCTCGTTGAGTCTGCTTGTGCTTTTTACACCAGCAGCAGCAGCTTTGCACTTTTCAAAGTCTGGGTCGTCTTCTAAATCCCCTGTGTGTTTGTGTGTGTGTTTGTGTCTGTGCCCTGTCTGTCTGGGCATCCTCAGCTGAAGCCCCAGCTTCCTCTTTCATGTTCATGCTCTGTCTGCGCACCGCCAGCCTCCAGCATCCCTGAGACTTGGAAGGTTGACAGGCAGCAAAGCCGTGCCTGGTGCTTGGGGCTGGCGCTCGACAACATGGAGATAAAAGCAGGCTGCTCCCCGTCTGATCCTGTCGACAGCTTTGCAAGCTGGCAGCACAGTCTTGACTCAGGGTTGGGGCTCCTCTCAGCTTGAAACACCCCATGGTGTTTCACACTTGCCAAGGTTAAACTATAGGAAACTGTGTTGGCAAGTGCCTTTTTCAGTGAACTGGACTGTATATGTACAGCTATGGCTAAAGGTTTTCCCTATAGAATGAACTCATGTTGCTTCATAAAGTCCAACGAAAGCTGCTGAATAATGTTACGCTAAAATATTGAATGACATACCACAGCTTTGTAGTTTCCCATCACAGTTTGTAGTTTGGCACAGAGTCAAGCTGATTATTCAGTATTTGATTTTGATTGTTTTTTTGGTCCAGGTTAAGGGACTGCGTTGGTGAAGCGCCTCTTTTGTCCTGCCAATCATATGGCAAACCACGACGAATTGTGCCAAAGAATTAGGTGTTCCTTCGGCGCTCTGGACCAGCTGTGTCTGCAAGACCCCTTGTTTAACCTGATTTTGAAGCTCATGCTTTCATAGGTACATATTTAAGAACTTAAGATGCACTGAAGACAAGACCCCCTCACGCACAGTTGTTGGAACAAGGATGGCCAATGGTTTCAAGAGCAGCTGGCTAGATTAAACAGTATATATTTGTATGGGGTGGTTTTAAAGCGTTTTTAAACTATTTATTCTTTACTCTGTGCTGGAGTCTCGGGGTTGAACTCTGTCTCAGCTGTGACAGCCAGCTCTAAATATTAGTGGGAAGATATACAGCAGATGTTCAAATTAACTCTTTCCAAACTGTTTTGGTCTTCAAAAAGCGGACATCTGCACAGTGTCTCCCAACCTTGGTGCATAATTCCCTGGGGTCTGTTTACTACCGTAGTGATCCGTAGCTTCATGCAAAAAGATTTATACGTTAAGTACATTGTAACTATGCATAATAACATTGTAATTATGTGCATGTACACATGTGTTTGCTAAGTAACTACTATGTAACTACACAGTCATTAGAGATACCATGTAAAGGGTTACTATTAAAATATATATTTTTATTGCACTGTACCTTTAAGGAACATTAAAAGTGCAACTGGAGTTCTTTCCTGTTAAGTGAAGCATTAAAACCATATTTAGACTTTTATGGAGTGTGGATTTCTTGGCCTAGTTTCGAAGCGCCTTCTGTTCAGGCAATAAAAACAGACTGCCACACAGGAATTTCATAGAAAACTAATTTAGTTTAATTTTAGTTTTGAGAGTGGAGGGCCTTAGATAAATATAAAGAGAACACCAAGGCTGTAGAAACAAAACAAAAAGTATAATGGAAAACTTTTTTCTTTCATGAGGATCTTGCATTGATTTTTCACATTTTCTTCAAAAGTTGAATCGTTTTTAGAGTACTTTTTAATGCATTGTAAATCACTGAAATCGAATTCTGCAGCCCACCCAAGTGACCTGCATTTCACAGTTCAAACCCGCAAATTGACATTAAAACCTGCAGACCTACGACGGTTTGGTTGATGAAAAAAAAACTAAAAAAAACCTGAAGTTTTTGTCCACTCCATTTATTGATTCATTAATTCAAGTTGCAAATGATATCATTTTAAATTTAACCAGTGTTTGTTTTCTTTTTGTTGATTCAAAATGTAGTTTTAATGATTTAGGTCAGATTGGTTTCCTTGGCATCTTTTTGGATACATTTATAAAATCTCTTCTATGGTCATGTTTCAAACCGAATACATTTCAAGCAGTGTTTGTTTCAATCGTTCGCTTCACAGCAGCATTAAGTAATTCTTGGTTGGGAGGATTAGATTACTGTCCGCTGAGACTACATTGATCATGATAAAAATCAGCCTCAATACCTTCCTCTCTGAGCTTTAATATTAAGATTTCTCTCAGATCAGATGGATGGTTATTGTCGTCTTGCTTTTTTTTTTTGTGACTGTCTATATGTCCTTCAAATTTGACCTTGTGCAAACCTCTCTCCCCACCAATTTGAACACAATCCCTGATGCATTTATCACCCTTAACAATCTTCTTTCACTCAGCAGCCCCCTTCCTTTTTCAGTCCAGTCTGCGTCCCCGGGGGCTCTGATCGGTGTAAATGCATGCGATCAATAAAAAAAAAAAATGCTTTTCAATATTTCTCTTGACACATTTTCTATCTCAGTCGCTGGAAAATACACAGACATGTTTTCCTTTTTCATACAGTGCAAACGTTTTCCAGGTTCTGTGCATTTAACTACTAGGTAAATGCACAGTACTTAGAGACATTTAATATCAAGTGTTACCTTCATTATGAAAGGAAGCATGAAGAGTATTAAAGCATTGTAGAAGCACAGTGACTTTAGGGTGTGAGGATTCTTAAAAACAGCAGCTGCTCGAAGCCTATTGGCAACAAGACAGGCAAACCAAGAGACACAAACGATGTCTGACTTTACTGAGGGGTCCCCCAGGAGTAGAATTTGGAACAGACTGTTTAAAGAAAAAAAAAAGAATCTTCGGCAACCAAGAATCTGATTGGTATTGAACCGTTCCGAACTCCCTTAGAAGCAGCTGCTATGACATCATCTATTAGGGTATGAGTGAGTCTGCAAGGGGTTTATATCGTTCAGGAAGTGCTGTGGGTCTATTCCGCTGGGATTACTGCCTCTGTGTGTCTCTGCCTGCCCCAGGGATTGACTTGAAAGTGATTTGAAAAAGAAAAAAAAGACACTTGTTCATTTCAATCAACAGCAGATCGAAATTCAATCCATTTCAATCGGGACTCTGTCAGTCAAAGCACCAGAGGGAATTTTGGGCTGGCAGAATTCCACCTCTCCACGCTGATGGTGGACGTTACTCTAAATCAACGTCCAGCCCGAAGAACGCGAGAGGAGGGTTTTAAATCACCGACTTCAGAAAAACAAACTGGAGGTAGCCGAATTGATTTTTAGATGGAAATGATATAAAAACGTGATGCTGCACATGTACAGGTGATCTTAGACTTGTGTGTGGGTTGCAGATTGGATTGTAGACTGCAGGTGGAACCGGCTGCAGCCCCAGTTTGATACTGGGAGCGAGAGATTTACAGACTGGTTTCATTATGGAAATGTGGGTCAAAGCCTACAGTACAGAGCCACGGTCAGTTGTGCTCAAGGAAACGTGAAATGTCCCCCCCCCCATCCCTCCCGTACTCCCACTCACAGTTTGTATTCTATAAACAAGTCTCACTCGTACACTGCAAAGGCTTCTCCGGTTTAGACAAGAGCAACGTTGTAATAGGACATCATTTACATCTGTGAGTAGATTCTAAAACACGCCGTGAATATACACTTCATTTCTCAAGAGGCAGATTGACATTCAGGAACAAAACAGGCAATATAAGACACAGCATTGTAAAACAATATACATGCTAATTGCTGCCTTTTTTTGCCATTTGCATAATAAATTAATTGGCTTGTTTACACAAAAAGCATTTGGTACAGACGGCAGGGGCTTCAGCTGTGTTGTATTGTATTTGAGCGTGGGACTGTGTAACAGTAGAAGTCTCCAGTCCAGGCTGCAGTGGTAGAATGATGGCTCCCCTGTACTTGGGATTCTAGTCCGGTGCGCATGCTGATGAAGTGAGGTTTTGCAGCTCTGCTCTTTGCCCTGCGTGACAGTGACTGAAGCCTCAATCACGATGCTTTCCCCTCGAGTGTTTCAGCGCGGCTGGGGCTGTGTTAGCGCTTTCTTCTCTCGCAGCACTGCGGCTCGTGCTGTGTGGACTCGACTGATTTATTCAAAACGACTGCCGGTGTCAGTTTTTATTACCCTTTCAGAAAAGTTATGAAAAATCGAATTCGGGAGTACCAGCTAGCAGAACCATTCAAGCCGAGGGAAGTCGAAGCCACTTCGTGGCTTGGAACTTGGTGTCAGGAGACTAAATTGCAGGCCACTGCAGGGCACAGCAGAGACTTGGGGTTTGATACAGAAACCTCAAACTAGGTCTCCCGGTCTCCTGGAACCATGTTTCAAGCCGCTGTTCCTGAAAAAGTGGCTTTGTGTTCCCTCAGCTTAAGAGATCCCAGCAGATAACAAATTGCTGCGAGTGGACAATCTATATACCCACTGCGGTTCAGCGCTTCTGAAACAAATGATCCCGATCTCCAGCTTCCCCTGGGACCAAGTGCAACTGCTTTCCATTCCCTTCACGCGTAGCAATGAGGTGGAGCGGGGTCGCTCCTGCACAGACACTGATAGCCTCCCCTGCAATGGCCATTCGTAAGGCTATGTTCTTTTCGTTGGTGGCTGCAGTAACTCTGAAGCACTATTACAAGGTAATGAAACTGCGTGACTGTTGTAAACGACTCCTCGGGTCCAGCTGGCGTTTTACCAGGCGGTTGATCATTTTGATGTAACGGCTCTTGGATGTTGCTTTGCAAAGTGAGTTCTGGGCATTCGAAGACAAACTTGTTTTTGGACTGTTTACTCAGTTTTTAAACGGCTCATTTTTACAGTATAATTCTTTAAAATTAAAGCGCTAATTCGGAGAAAACAGCTGCCGTGTCGTTTATCGGTGGGTTTTGTTCTCTTAATGTCCCCCCCCCAAAGTGGACTCCTGGTTTGACAAGGTAATGTGGAGTAATTGTACATTTTTATTCCTGTATTTCTTGGTGGGAAGAGGACCCCTGCTCTGACTTGCCAACCCCGGGCAATCAATTACAGCAGAGTGGCTCAGCCCGCACAGCACGGGGCAGACAGGCAGTGGAGGCAGCAAGCAGCGGGAGATGTCAGAGGCTAAAAATGACTTTGCCACTGCGCCACAGCGGTGGGCTGCAGTTCTCAGCTAGGCACTTAACCCTTTCAGCTCCGATGTAGCAGGCTGCGCTGTGCACAAATTGTAAATGACTGCGTTTATTTGTGAAATCACATCACTAGCTACGTTTTGAAGTGTTTTTCCACGTGGCTATGCCTTTTTATAAAAGTTTCCCCATAGTAAAAGCCTAGCTAAGTGTAATAAAGCATAGTGAAGCATGATAAAGTATAGGTAGCAAAGAATAGTGTGGTAAAGCATATTAATAAACATGGCAAGCCAGGGTAAACTATAGTAAATGCACAGTATAACCATGGGAAAAAGTATGGGGGGGAAAACTGCAAAAACACCGCGGTAAACATTTAGAAGGGTGAAGCGGGTGCCGGCACAGAACGAAACGCTTGAAACGCTACAGCCCAGAATTTTTAATGAGGAATTTCACGCTTCGTTTTCAATTAACATTTAGATGAGAGGGCTAACGGGAGACGCATGGTGTTTGTGTCTGTGGCTGGCACCCCTCCATTTCAGCTTGGAACTACAGGCTGTTGTAATTAAGTTGCCTCTGTTAGACTGCAGGTTACCTGAGCCATATTACACCTTTTTAAATGTAACAGCATCATAACTGAAACTTATCTGTGTGCACCTATAGCATGGGGCAGCAGTGTGGAGTAGTGGTTAGGGCTCTGGACTCTTGACCGGAGGGTCGTGGGTTCAATCCCAGGTGGGGAACACAGCTGCTGTACCCTTGAGTAAAGTACGTTACCTAGATTGCTCCAGTAAAAAACCCAACTGTATAAATGAGTAATTGTATGTCAAAATAATGTGAGATCTTGTAACAATTGCAAGTCTTCCTGGATAAGGGCGTCTGCTAAAAAATAAATAATAATAATAATGGCCAAAAGTTTTGCATCACCTAGGGGAAAAAAAAAAAAAAAAGATTTAGCATCACGTAATCATACTGTCTACCAGAAGCCATAACAGTACAGTATTTCATGTTAGATTTCGAAATGTCAGGTTTTTTTGTTAAGTAAAAACTACAAAGCGGTATGTCATTAATATACGTTAACGTAACATTATTCAGCAGGTTTCATTCGACTTTATGAAGCAAAATGAGTTAATTCTATAGGGTGATGCAAAACACAGCACTACATCTTACTGGGGTCCAACTACATTACGAGACTTCTTTTTTTTATTTTTAGTTTGACAGCTTGATACATACAGCTGTGCTTTTGCCACAGTCTGTCATTACCTTTGTGAGCTGTTCTGGTACAGGAGTGTAATACATGAGTAATAGCTGTACTGCATGTACGAGGCATGATACATTGAGCCAAAAATAATACACTGCCCTGTGTTTCCCTGCTCCATGAGCTTTTACAGGAGCGTGACGTCTGCTGTGCAGTATGTGTGTTCAGTTATAAAGCTGATTGAACTGGGAATGCAGTGGCAGGTTCGGGGCATGTCCAACCAAGTCTGGAGCTGTGGAACAGAAAACGGGGGTCAGAAATCTAAGAGGACTTTTGATTGCCTTCAGTGAGTTTTTATACCAGTCTGTAGCTATATAGAAACCAAATGATTATTTTTTTTCTGGGATGTACACAAAGGATTTTGATGTTTAACAAAATCATTATTTAATCAGTTTTAAAAAAACAATGTTTAATTTTTGTACACTGCAGTTATACCTCCTTTCAAACATCCAGGATATATCTGTGTATCTCTGTAGCTATCCATTCATCCATCCATCTATCTATATTCTTGAATACAGGGCTGCAGTGTGGAGTAGTGGTAGTGGTTAGGGCTCTGGACTCTTGACCGGAGGGTCGTGGGTTCAATCCCAGGTGGGGGACACTGCTGCTGTACCCTTGAGCAAGGTACTTTACCTAGATTGCTCCAGTAAAAACCCAACTGTATAAATGGGTAATTGTATGTAAAAATAATGTGATATCTTGTAACAATTGTAAGTCGCCCTGGATAAGGGTGTCTGCTAAGAAATAAATAATAATAATAATAATAATAATATGAGCTATGTGAACGTCCATGCATTTGGTGCATGCAGAAAATTCTAAATGAGCTTCCCCTTTAAGAATCTTGCCCACATTTAGGTGTGTGTCGAGGTAAAATCCCATACTAATCCCATAAAAAGTTAAGTTTACCCCAGTGTTTCAGTTAAACTCACGCCCTCCATTTACATTGCTTTGTGCTTTAATTTTCCTTTTACTGTACTGCAGTCTGCAATGCCGTTATTAACATATCCGGAGGTAATCTTGATAATGGATACTTGAAAACCGAATTAAAATGTTCCATTGTAAAAGCAAAGCAAATTGTAACAAAGCACAGTGAAAGCACATGGTTAATGCATAGTATAACCATCAGGAAAAAAACTGCTAAAATACGATGCAAAAATGCCGTGGTAAACTTTTATAAGGACGGGGACACATTTGAAGACAGCCTGACAGGCATACCTAGCCCAAACATGAACAGGCAGCCTAGTCCCCAAGCGAGGGTCTCTGCCCTGGTGTAAATGGAGCAGACCCGCTGGAATGGGTGGATTGTAATTAGCTATAGTCTTGGACAACACACTCGTCTAAAATAAGATTGGGGGAGTCAAGGATTAGTGCTAATCACTCTCTGTGAAACCAGCTGGAAACCTACAGCCCTGTACAAATCCACCTGTGTGTCTCTCCTCGGTGACTGCAGCATTGTCGATTAGGGACTCCGGGGTTCATCGTATTGGTATTTCAGTTCAGTGGAGCTGTAATTCCTCTTTGTGTGTGTGTGGAGGAGCGCTGTGGCTTATAACAAGTGATTGTTGCGGATCTGGAGCGGAGGAGAAGAGACGCTCTTAATCATTTGTCTGCACACCCCTGTCTGCGCGTGAGAGAAGATGGATTTTCTCCCCCTGTTTCTGCTTGCCTGGCATTAGCAATGTTTCGCTGTCTGTCTTCCCCTGATGGGATTTTTGGCCATGCCGTATTGTGGTGATGTCTTCTGCATGTGTCGGATTCCTATTAGAAAATCTGTAAGCATTGAATAGCAGCAGCCCCAGCCGATTATTTCCGGATTATGCTTGATGAACAATGCAATCATATTTCTAATGCCAATCTGTCCCTTTCTTACATGGCAAGGCCCGTGAGATGTTGCTTGTTTTGTATTGTCGATACACACGGAATGCATTGAAAGTGAATGACAAGGACATGCTGAGCCGATTCTAAGTAACTTTGCCTTCATTTTTTTTGGTACATTCTAATCTGTTCAGAAGCGACTGGGGAATCTTATAGAAAATATGATGATAAAGGAATGACCTTCACTGGTAAAGCAGTGGGACTGCAGTGTCAATTAACATGCAGTGTCAATAGTAGCACAGTGGCTTTTTAAATCTTTAAGCCAGGGCTGGACACGAACCGCAAACCATACGGTTCAAAGGAGAACGTCTTACCCAGCTCTGTACTCTACAGGCAAGTGTGTGTCTCCTGCTGACGTCAGTATTATTAACTCATCAGCCGCTGGGAGGAGATCTGCTGAAGTTTACAAGGTGGATAATTAACCCCTTAAGGTACACAAGGAATGGAGTGGTTGTGCGAACGGTTTCTTCTTCCATTTGAGAGCGACTCGAGCATCACGAGGAGGAAACTGGCCATTTGGATCTCGCCTGTCTGTAAACCCTGTTTCGTGCGCCTCTTTGCAAAACTAAGAAAGTTAGCATTGTTTTTATTTGTGGCACGCTTATGTCCTGTTATACCTTAAAGGGTTAACTCGACAGTAAAACCAAGAATGGATGACACTGCTATGCAATGGGAGTCTTACTTCCACCCCTGCTGCAGGGCCAAAAATGTGAGATTACAAGACTGCACCTGAGCATATTCTAAATTTAAAAAAAACACAAGCTCTGATGCTCAGCGGTCTCTTCCCAGTCATCAAATAAACAGACAAATACACAAACAAATAAAGAAGCTGGTCCCCTTCTGTAAGTGCTGGCATGTTTCCTAAGTGGTGTTAATTTCCGACTCGGAGTTTTTGCCTGTGAACTTCTTCAGTGCTGACGACGAAGCAGGAGCGAGAGCTTGCTGTAAGCGGGTCTGAGAAGGAAGTAAAGACTGCTGCCAGACAGTTTGTCACATTGGACAGTGGTGATGCACAGCGTAGCTGACATGTGTCCGCACCTATTAGAGGGGGGTGCAGCTGCAAAGCAGTCAGACTGACCGAGCAGCGCCCATCGCAGCTCTTCAGGAACTCCAGACTGCTCTTGAAGGCTGAACTCTGGAGGTCTTTTAGGAGGTTTATCAGACCAGGAAAAGACATGTGCAGCACAGCTATGGCCAAACGTTTTGCATCACCCTATAGAATTAACGTGTTTTGCTTCATGAAGTCGAGTGAAACCTGCCAAATGATGTTATGTTAACATATTGAATGACACACCGCTTTGTAGTTTTCCCCCATATACTTCACAAAAAAACTGACAAAAATTGAAAAGATGTGATGTTTCGAAATCGAACATGAAATACTGTTCTGCTATTACGGCTTTCTTCCGGTAGACTTTTGCGATATTAATTTGTGCTTTCATTGATTACATGATGTTAAATAAAAGATCTAAACTATGTTGATATAGTTTCTTTTTATTAAGTGAATGTCTCAATGCTTTAAAATTCTAGGTGATGCAAAACTGCACAGTGAAAGCTCTCTATGAAGCCCAGGCAGGAGACCAACAAAACGTGACCTTAATATTGAAGGAGAATTAGCATTGAACAGATATGGGGTCCAGTCCTGATTTCACAACATGCATGGTGAATATGTGGACCTGATTCAACATGCCAGCATGTATGAACGAAATTCATCCATACTGTAGGGATGGGCCCCTTGCGCTATCCGACGTCAATAAAATCATTTTTGTAATTGATTTTTTTTTTTTTGGTGACCCCCCAAGGTATTGTCAGTTATTGATTTCCTCTGTCTGTCTTTCTTATAGATAAATATATAGGTTTGAAAGGAGGTGTAACCGCAGTGCAACAAAATATTATTATTTATTTATTTTTTGCATGTACACAAAAGGTTTAAATGATTAAAAAAATATTTTATTTCAGGACGTTTCGGACCAAAGTCCTTCTTCAGCTGTGTGGAAAGAAAATTAAACACAGTGCAGTAAACTTTTTTTCAAGAATTCTGTGGATGATGAGGTCATGATTATGTCAGAACAGAATGTTCATTCCCAGAGGTTCCAAAGCTTCCAAAGAGATTCCTAGCTTGCTGATAAACTCGCGTTCCCTTTTAGTTTCCAAGCAGCATGTGTTCCACAGCACTGACTGATCCCACAGACGGTAATGTATATGTATATATAGATCTCACACTGCTGAATACATCACCGTCTGTTGGCACAGGAAAGCTATTACACATTCAAGCAAGAGACAGGGCTGTACAGTAAACTCATTTTTTACTATTACAGTCCGGTCGAGCCCCACTGAAGTTTGTAAGTTTGAATGGACTGGCTGCAATTCTGTGCATCTGACGGCTCCAGTGCCATTTTAAACCAGCCTTGGTTCACGTGTAATTGCATTGCTGTTAATGGAAGCCAGACCTAATGAAACCAGACAGCCTATATAATTAAAATGGAATAATGGGTTTTTAAAGCAAGAGTGGTGGGGGAGTTAATAGAATCAGGTGTCTTAGTTTCTTACTAAACATCTATTAGCAGTCCTTTCAGTGAATTAATGCCTGTGAAGTTGGAGAGGAAAAAGTATCGATCGGAGTCTGCTGTTGACTTCCTGACACTAACACAATTATTTCTGGTTTACAGACAAAAGGGGTTTATTTTTCACCAGAGACACTAACAGATTGCTTTTCTGACATGGCAAGAGAGTTTATTGACTTATCAAAAAAAAAAAAAAAAAACTACACACACAAATAAGAACAAAAGCCATTTGGGAAAGAAAGAAATAAAGAAAGCACCAAGACAAATCTGCCTTACTGTCCAGATACCCAGTCCTTCTGGCAAATACTGTTCTGTGCTGTGTCATTAGGGATGGGGATTGAGTGCTCTAGTATTGAATTATTATTATTATTATTATTTATTTCTTAGCAGACGCCCTTATCCAGGGCGACTTACAATTGTTACAAGATATCACATTATTTCACATTATACAGATATCACATTATTTTTACATACAATTACCCATTTATACAGTTGGGTTTTTACTGGAGCAATCTAGGTAAAGTACCTTGCTCAAGGGTACAACAGCAGTGTCCCCCACTGGGGATTGAACCCACAACCCTCTGGTCAAGAGTCCAGAGCCCTAACCACTACTCCACACTGCTGCCCATGACAGTATGAATGACAGTACTAGCCTGCAGGTACAGCTTTAATAATGTAGCTACATGCAGAATATCAGCTATACGTGGTGATCTGATTCAAGCATTCAAAATCCTAAAAGGTATAGACAATGTCGACCCAGGGGACTTTTTCGACCTGAAAAAAGAAACAAGGACCGGGGGTCACAAATGGAGATTAGATAAAGGGGCATTCAGAACAGAAAATAGGAGGCACTTTTTTTACACAGAGAATCGTGAGGGTCTGGAACCAACTCCCCAGTAATGTTGTTGAAGCTGACACCCTGGGATCCTTCAAGAAGCTGCTTGATGAGATTCTGGGCTCAATAAGCTACTAACAACCAAACGAGCAAGATGGGCTGATTGGCCTCCTCTTGTTTGTAAACTTTCTTATGTTCTTTTTATGTTTGTCTAAATGACATAGGGTCTGATTTGATCAACCTACTGTATACCACTACTCACTCGGTAGAAAAACGATGTCTGCTCAACCAGCATTAAAAGCTAAACCGTACATTTCACTGGAGAACACGCTCCAGCACAGAACTTACTGCATACACCTGCTTACACCGGGGCAGCAGTGTGCAGTAGTGGTTAGGGCTCTGGACTCTGGAATTTTTAATGAGGAATTTCACGCTTCGTTTTCAATTAACATTTAGATGAGAGGGCTAACGGGAGACGCATGGTGTTTGTGTCTGTGGCTGGCACCCCTCCATTTCAGCTTGGAACTACAGGCTGTTGTAATTAAGATGCCACAGTTAGACTGCAGGTTACCTGAGCCGTATTACAGCTTTTTAAATGTAACAGCATCATAACTGAAGCTTATCTGTGTGCACCTATAGCATGGGGCAGCAGTGTGGAGTAGTGGTTAGGGTTCTGGACTCTTGATCGGAGGGTCGTGGGTTCAATCCCAGGTGGGGGACACTGCTGCTGTACCCTTGAGCAAGGTACTTTACCTAGATTGCTCCAGTAAAAACCCAACTGTATAAATGGTAATTGTATGTAAAAATAATGTGTAAAAAAATAATGTGATATCCTGGATAAGGGTGTCTGCTAATAAATAAATAAATAATAATAATAATAATAATAATAATAATATAGCGATGCACATTATGACCCTGCAATCCCCTGTAACAGCCGAATACTCTGTTCTTTCTCTCTCTTTCTCTGACAGAGGAGTAAGGACATCCTGGACCCTGGCTGCTACAGTCGCTCGTACACCTCGGGCAGCACGCTGGGGGCAGACCTGAGGAGGGGAAGGCGCAAGCTGTCTGGGAGCCTGCAGGTGCCATCCTGCAGACCACGGGACAGGGCCCGCTCCCCCGAAATCCTGGACAGCGTCCCCAGACCCACCACCCTGTCGCTCTGCATCCCGCCGCGTATCGCCATCACTCACGCTGATCCAGACAGGTAGGGCATGGTGCGAGCTCTCGGAAGGAGAGTGAGGCGGGGGTGTTGTTCAGGGAATTGTCCCAGGTGAGAAGTATGGCTGTTTACTGCACCCAGTAGAGACTTTTATAAGAATATACAGTAAGGACATTCGGTCCCGTCAATGCTCATATGGTTGCTAGTAGCTGATTGAAGTTGGTCTTTAAGGATCCCAGTGATTCAGCAACCAAAACATGACTAGGTAATCCGTCCCTGTACAGCTATGGCCAAAAGTTTTGCATCACCTAGAATTTTAGGATTGAGACACAATTAAATAAACTATATTAACATCACTTTGATCTTTTATTTAACATCATGTCATCAAAGAAACTACAAAATGATATCGCAAAGGTTTACCGGAAACCATAATAGTGGTAGAGTATTTCAAAATGATTTCGAAAATGTCACATTTTTCATTGACAGTTTTTCATTAAGGGTATGGAAAACTACAAAGCGCTATGTAATTCAAAATGTTAACGTAACATTATTCAGCAGGTTTCATTCGACTTTATGAAGCTAAATGAGTTAATTCTACAGGGGGATGCAAAACCTTTGGCCAGAGCTGTATGGCCCACAAAGCATTAGGTTTAAAATGCATTGAAGTCAATGGGAAACTCTCCCTAAGGTACAGTATCTATAGAATATGGGAAATAAATGTACAGAAATCCATTGACAGAAAATATTGTGAAAGTCACTTTATACCTAGGAGGTAAAATGCAGTGAAGACCAGGGTCTTAATGCTGTTAGGTCTGCACCTAATAAAAATGAGACTACTGTCTTGCTAACAGAAATTCTTGTCAGCTGTGAGTTCTAAATCATGCATCCTGTACCAAAAATACAGCAGTTGATCTCTGTGTGCAGCGTTTACCACGCCTGTGGAAAGTTTGATTGATTGTCGATTTATCGGCACTGCTGTTTATTTCTTTTTTTTGAACCCTTCCCCATTGTGTCTGAGAGCTTTTACCTTGCACTTAATACATGTGTCGATATTTTGAGGATTTGTGTTGTATCTTCAAAAGCATTGCAGTAAATAGCGTTGTACTTTGACTATATCAAATTTAAATATATATTTTAAAAAAAACACATTAAAACATGACCTTTTTCATGCAAGGTTTTACGGTTTTCATTATTAAATATCTAGTCACACCTTTGAGGTAAATTGCATTTGTAGTTAAACAAAGGCTTGCTGTCTTTATTTATTTTATTTTTTTTGGGGGGGGGGGGGGGGGTGGGATTTATCGACACGTTTACAACTCCTAACCTGCTGTTACTGAACTGGTTGCTTAAAAATTATATAAAGTATCAAAGGGTGCATTGATTTACAGTAGCTGAGATAAAATCCTCTTCCAGATTGTTCAGCATATTCTGTAACACTTGATCGAACACACTTTAGCAGCCCCCCCTGCAGCCGAAACATTGGTGAAAATTGAGGAGGCTGTGACAAGATTGTGTGTCAATACTAATGCCATTCCGATGTCTGGCACAACTATGACTCAGTATTGGTGGGTGGGTGGGTTGTGAGTGTAGCTTGAAGAAACTTGTATTGCAATAGCAAAAACTTGCTTGAGTGGTTGTGTGGGAAACGGAACATATTTGATTATTCCGAGGGACACAAACCATTGTCCTTTAGTGCCATTCCATTAAAATAAACTGTGTTTGTTAAACCAATGAGTCAGTCAATATCAGGGTAATGGAAAGCCCAAGATGTTTTGCTTGAGGGTTTGTAATAGCTTTCAGATCCAAGGTACAGGAGATTGTGTGTGTATGAGGAGGGGGAGAGGGGGGGAGAGAGGGGGGGGGGAGAGGGGGGGAGAGAGGGGGGGGGGGAGAGGGGGGGAGAGAGGGGGGGGGGGAGAGAGAGGGGGAGGGGGAGGGGAGGGGGAGGGGGAGGGGGGGAGGGGGGGGGAGGGGATGGGGAGGGGGGGGAGGGGGGGAGAGAGAGGGGGAGAGAGGGGGGGAGGGGGAGAGAGAGAGGGGGGAGGGGGGGAGACAGAGGGGGGGAGAGAGAGAGGGGGAGGGGGGAGGGGGAGAGAGAGAGGGGGGGAGGGGGGAGAGAGGGGGGGAGGGGGAGGGATGGAGAGAGAGGGGGGAGGGGGGGAGAGAGAGGGGGGAGGGGGGAGGGGGAGACAGAGGGGGGGAGAGAGAGAGGGGGGGGAGAGAGAGGGAGGGGGGGGAGAGAGGGGGGGGAGAGAGGGGGAGAGAGGGGGAGAGAGAGGGAGAGGGGGGAGAGAGGGGGGGGGAGAGAGGTGGGAGAGGGGGGAGAGGGGGGATAGGGAGAGGGGGGGAGGGGGAGAGAGGGGGGAGAGGGAGAGGGGGGGGAGAGAGAGAGAGAGAGAGAGAGGTAGAGGGAGAGGGGGGGATCATTCAAAAACAGCTCTCTATCCAAGGAGAATCAGGATCCAACAGGATTCACATCAATCACTCGAAATACTTCATAAAGAAGAAAAGCAATTGATAATTCAAGGAATTGATAAAGCAGGGTACATTTGCCCTTGTGTAGAAAAGATGTATGTTCTGGAACAACATTGATAGTGTTTAGATATTGTTAAGAAAACGCAGAGCGCAGAGTTCACAAACACACACACACACAGTTAGGTAAGATATATAAGACAGACAGTCATTAACGTGAGGGAGACAAGTTACCTGAATCCTTACCTGATGACAGACCGTACCTGAGCTTTCTCCCAGAACATTAGGTAACCGTTATCTGACTTCTGTTTGTAACTAGGTGCTGTATGTTTAAGCTACATGTGTGTAACTTTTGAATATTAAAATCAACATAGCAATTGTTATCGTGTGCACTGATCTGCAGACATCCGATTCGTCGCCTTGCAATTTATTTATTTGTTTATTTTTACAAGACGATGGAAGTGGGTGACCTTTAAAAAAAGCAGGGAAGGAAGGAACATCAATAAGCTTCTATATATAAACTTTGGCAGATCGATTAATTGATTGATTACGGATTGACAGGGGACCCTTGTCCTGACTCAGGAAACACGCATAGCTTAATTTCGAGCAAAAAAATCGGAAGAAATGAAATAGTGAAAACACAAACTCGTCTTTCTTGCTCTGTAAGCAACACTCCTGAGTGCTTAATCATACATGGAAAAAATTTAGGGGCACTCCAGTGATTTGTGTGCCATTAAAGGTTACTCAGGTGCATTCATGATGACTGCAATAGTAATCCCTGTTACACTAGAATTACACAACGCAGATAGAAACTGCTGCTGGGGCATGTTTCTGTTTGCATTAGTTACTGTACGCGTTTGATTACAGGTCGTGCTTACCTATGTTTCGTCACATGCTGGTATGGATTTTTATATTGCATGCTTTGTACGTGAGCCTTTCGTTTTATGCTGAAAGATTCCTACTGGCTGCACTCTAGCACGGCAGCAGAGATGTGCTATGTGTGTGTGTTCAACAGTAACTTGTGAGATTTATATAGAACAGCGGTTGGCCCTTGAGCTCCATTTCAGTCCTTGTTCCAGTTGGGTCTTAAATTCGTTAATTGACCCTTAACGGGTTTAATGAACTCTTTTATGGCTGCTTGAACGACCCGGAGTGAACTGGAATGAACCTCAACGTGGATGTGTAGCATCAATGAAGTTTGAATGTTGGTAACTAAGGGGCCTATCCCGTCAGTGTCTCCCTAGAGAGATTTGGGAATTCAATGAATATTGGATGCCTAACGGGCAAAGTTCTGTGATGCCATTACTCCTTCTGCTCCCTGTCTGTGACATGAGATGAGGTTAAAAGCTCTATACCAGGGCTGGCCAACCCTGGTATAGAGCCACAATCCTGCAGTTTTTCCGGGGATCATTAATGGCTAAAGACCTGGAAAAAAAAAACAGTTAGTGTCGACCAAGTAAGAAAATAAAGTAATTGAGAACTCGGGTGGAACGAAAACCAGAAAACCCTGCAGCTCTCCAGGACCAGGGTTGGCCACCCCTGCTCTGTAAATGCAGGCAAGCCCGTCTCTTTTGCATAGCGGTTAAGGCACTCGCTAGCGGTTTTCAGGGTCGCCGGTTCGCGTCCAGCCTCCATCCTGTTACGGACGCATCCTGACGATCTCCTAAATGCTGTACAAGCAGCATCCGCAGGACTGAAGAATCCTACTGTTTGCATACAGCATGTCTCCTGCATACAGGTGGCTCTTACTGTTGCTATCAGCCTGCCCGGGGGTTTCAGTACCTGAAAGCTAATCCTGAGGTTTCCTAGGGATACGTGGATGCATTAGACACCAGAACAGCAATAAATGCAAAGGGTTTAGTGAACTTAATGGCAGGCTAATGAGTTATGAAAACAGCTCACTCACGAGCTGGCCATTATGTATATATTTTATTCACCACAGCATCTGGCTTTATTATCATACATTAGCTCACACAGAGCTGTTAAATCCCATTTACTTTCTTTAACTCGGCTCCCCTTTTGAAACGCAGCACCATTGAGGTTTTTTGTGGTCAGATCCCATCAAACGTGCTGTAATGTCACGGCTTCTCCTAATAGCAGACTCTCTGAGTAAAGAAACCTTTACTCAATTAATAGGAAGCTTGATAGCTTGTAATGTTTTAGAATGATGCTGTACCACTAATGCAGTAATACTAAAAATTACAAAAAATAAAAATAAAGGACAAAAAGAAAATGCAGTTGTAATTGTAAAATACTAACGATAAAAAAAGTTATTTTTTTTGTAAAAATACGTTTTTAATCTTGATTTATAAAAACAGGAAGAGTCCCAGCTTCCCTGACAGATGTAAGGCAGAGCATCCCATAATTTAGAAGCATTGCAAGCTTTTAGCTTCCCAGAAAGGTGTGCTGGAAACTTGGCTTCCATTGTTACAGCCTGTCCCATTTCTAAGACAAACAAGAGCAGCAAAGTGTGTGAGGACAGATACTTCAAAGTTCACTGATCGCCATGTGCATGTGTGTGCATGTGTGAGGCTCTCCCAATGGTTGCCTGGCAACATGACTTTGACAGTTCTAACCTGTACACATGCTTGGGTTGGCAACCCTAGAGAGCTTTAGCTACGGGCCAGTTAGAAGTACTGTAATTCTTTAAAATCTACTGGCTGCTGGTTTTAGCATTACATCTGTATTATAGAGTTTAGTTACTTTGCAGTGCTCTTGTAATAGAGTGGTGAGGGTATGGAATGGGCTACCTAGTAATGTTGAGGCAGAATCACTGGGATCCTTTAAGACCCAACTTGACAAAGTGGTTCTGAGATCAATCAGCTACTAGGAACCAGACGAGCTTAGATAGGCCTCCTCTCGTTCGTATATTTTCTTATGTTCTTACCTTACATAAACAGCAATGTGTCCCTGTATCATTGCTCTTTATATATTAACTTCATAGCAGAACATGGACACTGTGTGTGTGTGTGGCGGGGATCAGATATATGATATCCATGCACAACTAGAAAAGCTTGTTGAAAACTGATAAGTAGTTCAATTTTATCTTGAATATGCAAAAAACTAAATTGTTCAAGCCACAAAAAGGAGACAGTTAGTTAAATGCTTTTCTCATATTCCTCCATTCTTCTGGAGCACCCTCTGAGTTTAAACAGTAATGTGAACCGGTAAATGTTAATACATGCAGCACATGTCATGTTTCTTTCCCCATTTCAGCGCTAATTAGTTGGCAGAGAATCGGGATGCTGAGTTAAGGTCATTGTTGGTCCCTCTGTAATCAGTTATTTATGAGTTTTTACCGTCTAAAAATAACGCTTGAGTTTCTCATGCTTGGTTGTCATTTGCAGATTCTGCTTATTTAAATTGCTTTACAAACAAAACAAAAAAAACACACACACGACAATAGGAAACCGTTGCCTTTGAAAGCCTGGAGGGGTATTAACTCACGCTGTTTCTGCGGTTTTATGTTTAGCATGCTCACATCAGCTTGCAGGCAGCAACAGGAATCACACACTTGAAAGATCGCCTGGTAATTAAAAAAAACTTTGCAACAGCTGAAGATCGCATTAAGCCGCTGTATTTCTTGGGAGCAACACCTAAACGAAATGACGGGACACGCTGGGTTTGCATGAGACGTTTACACCAGACGTGTGCCGAGCACTGGTAGTCACAACCGACCTGACTGGGTCATCCCATTCCCAGCCACTGTGTTTTAATGAAACCGTTGCTGTTGAGACAGAAGCGGCAGAAATTTCGATCTCATAATTCTGTGATAAATGGTTGAAACACTTTAGAGCAATCCCCACTGGGTTAGTGCTGCTTGTTTGTGTTTCTTAAACTGAATAATGTAAACCAGGCATTATCAGTGTGATACAACCATTACAGACGTTTACTAAGTTTGCATGGAAATTCTGCAGTGTTTGCTTGCTTTTGCCTTGGTTACAGTGTAGCATTCATGACAGTTTGCCCTGGTTATTTTTTTTAATAAGCTTTACCGTACATACCTCTGTTGGTTTAAGCATTTACTATGCTTTATTACTGTTTGCTACACTTTTACTTCATTATTATTTTCTTAGCAGACGCCCTTATCCAGGGCGACTTACAATTGTTACAAGATATCACATTATTTTTACATACAATTACATTATTTTTTACACATTATTTTTTACATACAATTACCCATTTATACAGTTGGGTTTTTACTGGAGCAATCTAGGTAAAGTACCTTGCTCAAGGGTACAGCAGCAGTGTCCCCCACCTGGGATTGAACCCACGACCCTCCGGTCAGGATTCCAGAGCCCTAACCACTACTCCACGCTGCTGCCCTATGGGAAACAGATTACAATCTGAAGAGGGTACGCCTCCCAACATGTACAATTCACAGAAAATAAATGATGTTTAGATCTAAATGAAGCCTCTGAAGTCGGGGGAAATGCAGTCATTCCCTCAGACCCCATCTGCAGAAATCTGGAACAGTGCGGTTCCCCCAGTTTGATTTCAACAAACGCAAGACAGATTGAGAAGAGGAAAGAAACCTCAGCACTGTTGTATAATCAGGAGTGTACACACGCAAGTCAGTTGCCTTTGTCGAAATGCTTTCTAGTTGGATCTGTTTGCTGTTTGTCCCGTTTCGGCTTGCTGTGTCTGCTTCCAGACAGAAACGAATGTGTATCCGTTGGAAATCTGAAGCGATTTGCCGTTCCGAGTCAAGCGTGACCATCTCAACCCAACGCACGCACTTTCACTGGAGCGTAAAAATCGCTCGTCTCTTCGAAACCCTCAAAGAGGGAGGAATGCATTGGCATGCATCCCAAACAGCATGTCTGAAGGGACTGGAAGATTATATTTAAGTTGGAGTGCAAACCAACGCTTTGAAATCCGTCCTATCACAGTACCTTCAACGTTATGTATAGTGTTGAGGATCTTTTAGGTTCTTTAGTTGTTTTTTACATCAATTCAGGATGTGTTAATATTTAAGATCTACAGTTAAACCACTGCACCCTGTTGCCTTTGCTGTAGGTCACATGATCTGATTGCAACTAGACCATTGGTGGTGTAGGTTGGAATTACGACACATGACTAGGTACCAGGAAGTAACTTCATCAAAAGTGTTGTCCTTGAAACACTATGTATAGACCAGTGGTCTCCAATCCTACTCCTGGAGGGCCCCTCTTGGTTTTTGTTCCAACGGTACCCTAATTTACTTAATTGGACCAATGAAGTGCTTATTAGAATTTAGACCCCTGGTATAGAGCATTGTCTTATAAAGCGAGGTAGTTTTGCTTCAACTAAAGCGATCTATTTCTAACATTGCAATTAATCATTTTTGGTGACAAGGCTGGAATAATTGCTTACAGATGCAGTGTTTTTTTTTCAGATGCTGATTTAATTAGGCAGGTCAGTAGAAAATAACCTGCAGTCTATTGTTTTGCTTCCTGCAGAGTGTGATATTTCCCAGGATTGCCCTATGACAGCGCAGCAAGCCTGCACTGGATGGGGAGAGCTTTAGGGAACCGTTCATATTTGAATTAAAATCCAAACGTCTATTGTTCTGCATAAACTATTTAGCCATAGTTCTCCAGCTTGCAGTTTTGCCTTGCTTTACGAGAATTACTTTGCCTTCCTATTAGAATTAAGAATATTTCTAATCATTTTTACATTTTAGTGTATTTAAATCAGGGCTTTCCAATATTTAGACCCAAAATGGATTGAGGTGAGATATAACTCCTTTCCTTTGCCGATCACTGGATGTATAGTTTATCGAATGACGAAGATACTAGCTATTCGATGGAGGATTTGATCTGGTGTTGGAAGCACGTAATTTGACGTGATTTGATCTAAGGTTAAAGTGAGTTCCAGAACCACTGCTTTGCTTCATTTATGCCATAAAATTGGGCATTAATTAGACAACAGACCCTCCGAGGATCTTGTTGTCAGATGGCTCAGGTTTAAAACCAGCGAACCACGCTCTTGTCTCTCCCTCGACCAGCTCACTGAGTCGCTTCAGCGAGGAACAAAACAATAACTTCAGCTTGATTTACACTTCCTGACCTCTCAAACGACTTCTGCAGTTACCCCGCAGTCACTAGACCTGACCCCTGCCACAGCTAAAGCATTATGGGCCTATTGTGGAATAGCATTCCCAACTCACTTCCAGCACTGGCCCCCAACGAGTCAATGACAGCTAACAATACAGTACCTTCAGTCGGCTGCCTGGGCATCGGCTGCCTTCACAGTTATTTCTGCCTTAATTGTTTGGGATACCTTCTTGTTTGGAAGATTAATGGACTCTGGGTCTTAAGGGAAGGCTCTGGGGGACAATGCGCCTCCGATTCATCCCGAGTGCCTCTGCCCTTGCCAACCTCTGCTCTCTCCTGTTACACAGAGAGGCCACGCTTCAGCGCCCTGATTTAAATCAACACTGTAGCTCCCGGCAACTATAGGGGGTTTGGACCAAAAAATTAAAAAAAAATAAATAAATACCTGCGATTTATATATACCGCTAATATTTACCTTTGTGTAAACAGGCTGTTCACTGCAGCACTATTCTGCTGGCAACTGTGGCCAAAAGTTTTGTATCACCCTATAGAATGAGCAGATTTTGCTTCGTAATGTCGAATGAAACCTGATGAATGATGTTATGTAATGGCTGTGCGTGCGTGCGTGCGTGCGTGCGTGCGTGTGCGCGCGCGCGCGGGTGGTTTTCATGGTACCTGTTTAGATCAGGTCAGAATTGCTGCAAGGCATCCAAAGATCTTTTTTTTTTCCTTGCATGCTCCAGGAATCTAACCCCTGCATGCCAGATGTAATCAGCTTCAAGCAAAACGATGCATTTGCACAACTTAGCATGATTTTCAGCCCCTTTGAGGCTGCATGCAGTTTACAGCAACGATTCTGCCATTTAATTCTAAATGCCATTAAAATAGATTGAGGTCCGTGAGTTTTAGGGCGCAGTTATTAATGTCAGCTTAATGCCACTGTGTCACTGTTAAAGGTTTATGTTGTGTGAACAATAAAGCCTGTTAGGTGGAGACAGGACACTCGCCTGGTGTTCTCTCTGCCTCGCTTCTCCCACGCAACTCCACTGCTCCGCTCACTCCACTGGCTCCCGATCACCGCTCGCATCCAGCTCAAGACTCTTGTACTCACCTACAGATGCCTTGACCAGACTGCACCCAGCTACCTCCAGACCCTCATCTCTCCCTACACAGCCACTTGACCTCTCTGCTCCTCCTGCACTAGAAGACTGGCCCTGCCTCCAGAGCCCGCTCCTTCTCCACCCTCACCCCGCAGTGGTGGAATGACCTTCCTACAGATGTCAGGACAGCCCAGTCTCTGACCACTTTCTGGCGCCTCCTCAAGACTCACCTCTTCAGACAGCACCTGTAGAACTCCTCTTTTCCCTCTGGTCACTATCACTCTTCCTTAAATGCGCTTTACTTGCTCTTATTTGCCCCCAGTTTTACTGCATTTAATCCTGTACTTTAGAGTACTGTCACAAGTGTTATTTAATCTGTAGTATTTTGTATTGAATTATATCCTGATGTAACTATCACTGACATCTGCTCTGTTATTGAATCGTGTTTTGTCATACTTGTACTTGCTAGAACTGAAGTCATTGTATTTTATCTTGCTCTTAATTGTATTAATACTTGTACTGTGATTCTTGAAATGTAAGTCGCTCCCTGGATAAGGGCGTCTGCTAAGAAATAAATAATAATAATAAAAAATAATAATGAACTTCCTCCCCTGCTCAGTGTGGCCACTGCTCTCCCTGAGGCTAGGATTCTTTATCTTGGGTAACGTTCTAGAATCTCAATGCCTATTGCCTATATGTATTCCAACAGAGTGTAGCAGGATTGCAACAGTAGAGGCGTATAGACTCATTGTAATGTGCCTGCAATGTGGCTGAATGATCACGTCTGTGCCTGGTGAATTTATATCAGCTGTGTACTTGTACAGGCTAATGCATTCAGGCAACTGGCTGAAAAGGCATTATCTTACCCACGAACGATCTTGACACTAATATCCTAAAATCCCCCTTTTTTGAAAGATATTTATGCTTGAAAGAGAATTCTAGAAGAAGGTCTAATTGGAGTTAAAGCGCATGAACTAATTTGTGTGAAATGTGAATCTGCTCTGATGATGTTGCCTTGATGGAAGTTGATGTGTACTGGTCAGGGCTGGTGGTTTGCTGGTCATGCTGGTTCAAGAGACCTAACCCTTTGCTGCCCAGTGTCCAATATATTTGTCATTGAGAAAATAGGAATTAAATAGGTATGGGAATATACCCAGGGCAGTAAAAGGTTAGGCAGGTCCGAGGAAACTCATGTCCATTGAAAATCCCTGTAGTGTAAAGTTCTGAAGTCAACTTTGTGTTGCACGTTGTCTGGGAGTTTATAGCCCTACTGGTTGCCCAATTCTAAACCAGCCAGTATTTGTTCTGATTCCCTGGGTAGACTTACTGTTTCTACTGCAATAACGTGTTGTTGTTTTAAAGAAAATTTTAAAGAAAGACAAAATAATTTTTCACAATACTACACACACACACATACACTGCCAAAGCAGATTTTTTCAATATAAGTTTTCACTGCTCCCCTGCTGCATTCAACTCAAAAAATATGATTCATTCAAAACCTTAAGGTTGGACGGCAGGTCGCCTGTCTATCAATATATTGGATTACTCTAATTCAGTGTTTATTCATTATTTTATTATTCTCATTTTTTTCCTTTTACAGGCTTTATTGGATTAACCGAAAACAAAATACACCACTACAACTAGTCAAGCAATTACATCATTAGAATTGTATTAAACACTATTATTATTATTATTATTATTATTATTATTATTATTATTATTATTATTATTAAATACCCAACTACCTTTTTTCTTTTGCTGTTAAGTGTCTGCCTGTTTCCCAGTAAGGATGGGGGAGCAGGAGTCTCTCAGCAACAAGCGAGTCATCCATCAATAAACAGACTCTTCCTTCAAGCTATCCCCAGGAGGTCAGTGTGCCAGATATAACCAGAGTGGAGTACAGAAGTCTCTGTCTAAGAGAACCCCCCTCGGAAAGCCAGCCAAGTGTCCTCTAAGACACAACATGCCAAAGCCAATCACAATATGGATCAATAAATACAAAGGTATTTATTAATTGTCGTGACGCACGTGCGTCAGCATATGAAAGGAACAGAATAAGGAAGAGAAAATCAATAGGCAAGCGAATGTCAATAAACTGTAATAATAAAGTACCTGACAAACTAACGTTAATAAACTAAATTAACAAAGCACCCCTACACACGCAAAACAGTGCAGCAGATTACTCTTGTGTCAGGTTTGAAAAGATTGATCATTTGAGTTTGATGAAGGTTATCAGGTTACAAAAACAGTACTGTATCGGTTTTGAATCAGTAAGTAACGAATCGCTATCGGTGCCACAAAGGCGTTTATTTAAGCGAAGTTCCTGTTCCTTTAGGCGGAGCATTTACAATGGGGAAAAATCTGTTTCACCACAAGGGTGTTCCCTTAGGTGAAGTGTTCTCTTAGGAACTGTTCCTGTACACGGAGACTACTGTATGCGGTATGCGTTCTTTCACCTACACGCAGACTGACAAGTTGACAGCGATAAAAAAAAAAGGTTTTGACAGCAGCTAGCGCTGTAAAATAGACACGAATCCCATTGTCATTATTACCGGCCATTTGTTCAGTTGCATTTTTACAGCGCTGGAAACATCAAGGGAAATAAATCAAGGCACACCAACGCAGCTCGTACAAGGACCTGAAGTCCGGCTAACACTGTATGATGTTCATCTTAAAAATGTGTCCCTAAAGCTGAGGGACACAAAGCCACTTTTTCAGAAACAGTGGCTTGAAACTTAGTTCCAGGAGACCTAGTTTAAGGCAACTTTGCTGTTTCAAGTCTCCCCTGGTTTCCTGAAATCAAGTTCCAAGCCACAAAGTTGCTTCGTGTTCCCTCGGCTTAAAAGCCTGCTGTATATTTTAATTAACTTTTCTTTTAACCAGGAAAGTCCCTTCAAGATTTTTTGGTCAAGAAGGTGGCATATCGTAAAAAATAAAAAACACAAATGAGCACAACCAACATAAAGAAGTTGATCAAATTACCAGAAACATAAACACGTCTGTTAAGACGCACCGGTTTATTGTTAGCGTTTGGAAGATTCGGGTTTAAAGTGAAAGCAAAGCTTACAGAGATTAGCCTAGCCAGTGCATCGTTTTTAAAAATAAAAAGACACGTTTGCTACAACAAGGGCTTTATGCTCCAAAACGCTCCTCCGCACCTGTTAATATGCCCGAGAGAGATAAGAATTGGGGAATTGCATTCTCCGCTGCAGTGGAACCACTGTAAGGAGTGTGACAGAGTACTGCAGCTTGCCTTGAGCCCTCGAGGATACAGGCACAAAGCCTTCTGCTTTGCTGGGGTTAATAAGGAAGATAAGAGAATGTGAATTCAGTCTCTGGGGGAAGAGGGAGGGAGGGCTTTCAATTCCATTTCAGAAACTCAACAGCTATCATTGCTGCTTCTTTGCTGGAATCCAATAAACCTGCCCTTTACTAACCCCCACCCCCCTCCCTCTGCACAGAGATAGCAAGCTTCTAAAGCTGATGGAACACGAAGCCACTTTGTGGCTTGGAACTTGGTTTCAGGAGATTAAGTTTCAGGTCTCCCAGTCTCCTGGAACAAGCTGCTCTTTCTCTTTCTGCCCAGACCTCATTAGCACCCTTTGCATATTAAACACGAAAGCGAAAGAGTCACTGAAGAAAATCCGAGCGCAGTGTCAGGGGTTTCATGAGTGTAATAACATAAGAACATAAGAAAGTTTACAAACGAGAGGAGGCCATTCGGCCCGTCTTGCTCATTTGGTTGTTATTAGCTTATTGATCCCAGAATCTCATCAAGCAGCTTCTTGAAGGATCCCAGGGTGTACAGTCTAGTCTCAATGAATCTTAAAGATAGGTGATGAAAATGTAACAGGACAGATTAGTGGAGTGTTGCTGTACATGTTGACCTCTACAGGATTAAAAATACTGATATGGAGGGCAAAGTGCAAGCGTCCATAAGATGGGGATTAGGCCTGAAAGCAACAGCCAAAAAATGACATTTTCTTACTATGGAAGTTCTGACCTTTGATGGAACAACCGTAGGGTATATTTGCAGAAATGAACTTGTCTATTGACACTTTCTGATTTGTTTCCATGTGTAATGAGTTTGGTGCAATCATGTTGTCTTTACTTTGCATCCATTTGTTTTTTTAACATGAGCGCTGTCTTTAAACACTATCTTCATTTAATTCTGATCACATCACACAGTGAAAAATATGCTGAAGACTGAAGCTGTTTAAAAATGGTGCAAAGTAGGTAATCTACATGATCAAAATTGTGGGCCAACATAGGATTCAACACACATGGGAATAAAATCTATGAGGAGGCTGTGTGGTCCTGTGGTTAAAGAAAAGGGCTTGTAACCAGGAGGTCCCTGATTCAAATCCCATCTCAGCCACTGACTCATTGTGTGACCCTGAGCAAGTCACTTCACCTCCTTGTGCTCCGTCTTTCGGGTGAGACGTAGTTGTAAGTGACTCTGCAGCTGATGCATAGTTCACACACCCTAGTCTCTGTAAGTTGCCTTGGGTAAAGGTGTCTGCTACATAAACAAATAATGCAATATACAGGTTCATTTCAGCACTCATGTTCTTCCATATTAACACATAGAAAAGTTTACCATGGTATTTTTGCACTGTAGTTTTGTAGTTTTACCATGCTTTTGCAATGGTTATACCATGCATTTACCATAGTTTACCATGTTTTTTTTAATATGCTTTATCATACCTCGCTGTAATTTACAATGCTTGCCTATGTTTTACCATGCTTTCACCGCGCTTTACTAAACTTTACTACGTTTTTAGAAGGGAACCGTCCCATCTACTAGACCTTTGTCCTTTCAGTAAAGGTTAAACAGAGGTTTTCAAAGACCCATTGATAATGGAAAGTAATGCAGAAAGCTCTGCCGAGGTCCATCCTGCTGGTATCGGCTGTGAAGAGCTACACAGGGGAGAGAACGAACAGCCCACCTGAATACAGCTCAGGCAAGTCAGTGGAGCATGGACTACTGAACAGGCACATCAAGCTGAAACAACACAGCTACGAGTACCAGAGACCAATGGAAAAAATAAAGCTTCACCTTGTGACGGTGCCCTTGACTTTGCATTCGTTATGCATGCTTTTAAATCCTGCTGTGGGGGACTTTAGTACTTTATTAAAAAGCTGGAATAGAATGGACTATGTTTCCCGCAATACAAACGAGTGTCTTTTAGTTTTACACAGATCTACAAGTCTCCAACACGCACAGTACTGCTTAGGTAATCAAAGACGCCAAGACAGAAGGGCATGCTCTGGGACCTGAACACTGCCTGCTGTGTACAGACTTGGGGAACTCATTGAACTCTACCAGGAAAAGGACTGGAAAGGAACGCTGTGTTTGCACGACCCGAAAGGGGTCCAGCTGGACGAGGCTGCAATGCTTGCAGCTGTCGCATCTAAATGTCACGGGAGAGCAGGCGGACTCCTGCCTGCAATGTCTCACCTCTCTCCTGATGAGAAAGGTGTGACAGTACCCCTAACCTGTGGCTCCAGAGAGGGCAGGCTGGACTGGTAACAAGAGCACAGCAAAGGACACACACAGTGCATCTTTGCCACTGCACAAAGACAGCCCCCAACATCCCTTACAGATATGCTCTGCACCTTCATGGAAGCAGTGAGTGGAGCTGGGCAGTTAGTAAAGCACACTGCTGTTAATGCATTTCTGTATTGTATTTCAGAGCCGGTACTAAATACTGCAAGGTAAGCTCGGTATACCTAATGTGCTTCACAGTGGGTGGCTGTGAGATGCTTTATTCATTGAAATGTTATTCTACCCAATGTTAAAACTTTTTTTTTTAAAGAAAGGCAGTAGAAAATAAGTTACGGAATGCATTTAAATCTTATATTTAATTAAAATATTTTTTTAAATCCGTAGTTATAATTGATTGCAAGACCCTAATGCAAATATTCTGTGGAGTATATTTTTGGCTCTATAAATGAAAGTATCAGTTGTCCAGTGTATTCAATTCCTCATGCTATATTTAAAGAATTAAACAGCCTTTAAAGAAGTCTTAAAGAAAATACTCTGTGAATAGGAAAATGTTGCAAGGCAATGATCGGGCCTAGACAAGCTACAGTAGCATTAACAAAAGCCTCTACCTTTCTGTGGTTTCATTGATTATTTAAAATGTTTTGAATATAGCGTTCTTCCCTAGGGGTCTGTGAGGACAGTACAAAAGATTCATTAGTAAGACTTAAAATAGCAATACAAAATTATTAAAAAAAAACCTTTACAAGCTAAAGGCATTCTTAATTTTTAATCTGCACACACTCTAATTGTCTGTATCCCATTCAAACAACTCTCCTGTTTTGTTTCTCAGTTTCTGCTGCAGTGTTTTCTTTGCACATGGTTTTATTTTTCTCTCTCGAGCTCCAGCAGGCAGGATGTTGTGGAAAGCAGCACAAAGGAATATTCACTAGAAAGCTTCCTGAGGGCATCAGATGATTTTTAATGGTTAGGTATTGGGTTAGGGTTAGGTTTTAGGGCTGGGGTTGCTTAAGGTTAGGTTGGGTTGGGGTCAGGTGGGCTTGATTTCATACAGTTGCCGAGCTCTGGAAGTGAAAGGTGGGAGGGCTTGACAGATGCCCTCAAATCATCTGATGCCCTCAGGACACTTTCTAGCGGTTATTCCTTTACACGGCTTGCAGAAACAGGAAGTTCACCAAATCCCCAGGAAATCAGCAACCTCCGTCGTTGCGATGGGAACCTCCTCTTCTCGGCCACGCCCACTTCCTGTGCCGTTGTGTTTAGCAAACAAACTTTTACTGATCAAGGACCTCTCAGAGCGGTCTAACTAACTGCCCGGCGTGCTGGGTGTAATGTAAAATGAATTTCAGTGAAACCAGGTCAGATATGCTAGATCCGGGGCAGCAGTGTGGAGTAGGGGTTAGGGCTCTGGACTCTTGACCGGATGGTCGTGGGTTCAATCCCAGGTGGGGGACACTGCTGCTGTACCCTTGAGCAAGGTACTTTACCTAGATTGCTCCAGTAAAAACCCAACTGTATAAATGGGTAATTGTATGTAAAAATAATGTGATATCTTGTAACAATTGTAAGTCACCTCTGCTAAGAAATAAATAATAATAATAAGGAATTATGGAATTAACTACTTTGTCACGCTATGAGGATGAGACCAGACCATGTTTCAAATGTGATCAATGTTTGCCATTTATTAGTTCCCAATACCCACATTGCATTCTGCATTGAACGTGATTGTTTAGATCCAATACGTGCCGCTAGTATTAACAGAGATAGACAACTGATCAGATTGCCTGAACCTCTGGAGAGAGTCCTCAGACTGATTCACCGCTAATCCACGATGACCCTGGAGGTATTAGAGGCTTCTCTATCTGTGTCGCCTCCATGCCTGGTATTGATACCATATGGGCTCAGGACACACATGACTACAGTCTGTTTTTGTTATCTTGCTAATTATCAATAGCATTTAGCCCTTTAGCTGTTGCTCCATTCAAGTGCAATTGACCACTAACCAATCTTTACCGTGGTTAATTGTTTAACAGGTTTCATCCCACACATTTCTGCACATGCTGTATCTCTCCAATCATTTTAGTGACTCTGCTTATGCCAAAGCTACCTCCAGTAAACTGCTTTAACATTACCAATATAGTAGAGTAGTTTTACTCTCATATGATATTTCCATTGCGTTTTTATCTTGCACCCTGAGAGCATCAGAAGCCAATAGGGTCAGCACTCGATACAAGGCAGTGTGGTCCAGTGGTTAAAGTCCAGGGCTTGTCACCGGGTTCAAATCCCACCTCTGTCACTGACTGTGTGACCCTGAGCAAGTCACTTCACCTCCTTGTGCTCCGTCCTGCGGATGAGATGTTAAATCACTGTCCTATTGTAAGCGACTCTGTAAAGCGCTGAGGTGTGATGGTGGTCCACTATGAAAGGCGCTATATAAAAATAAAGATATTATTATTTAATTGATTTAAACAGTGGCAGATTTGAATCATGACACTTAATTTAATGGAGACTCGCACACACTACGTGAGATGTTGGTTTTTCACAGTGTCCTCCTTCTAATGATTTAAATGTTAATTAGTTCTGCCACCGTTTACATCAGTTGAAAAGGCTTCATAGTGTTTGTTTCTCTGTTAGAAACATGGAGGGCTGCGTTTTCAAATACCTTTCTCCAGTCTTTTAATTAGCTCAAGAACCAAGCCGCGAATTCAAATGTAATTCCAGGTTTCCTAATCACTCTCAAGTTGTCCCCCACTATGTAGCATCTCTCCCCACCCCTACCCGCCCCCCTTTCGTTAGCACAGAATTCTGCTGCAGACTCGTTTTAATTCGACTCTGAATGAGTCATTGATGTTGTGTGTGTGTGTGTGTGTGTGTGTTTTTTATAGCAGTGCTTTTAAAGGCATAACAACTGAAGTCAGGGTTTGTTTTGCTGCTGCATAATGCATAGTTTTAATTTTGAAATGGGTTCCCCGAAGCAAAAATGCAAATACAGTACAAGCCCACAGCGAGGTATACAGACAAGTGGGGAGACAATGCTAATGTGCCTATTAAACTGTCCTTAAGGAAAATACCATTTGAATTTAATTATGTTACTAGCATATTTGTCTTATAGAAACATTACCATAAACCACCAACACCAGGAATGCATTAGGACAGGGGGGCACAACCTCTTGACTGGAGGGTCGTGGGTTCAATCCCAGGTGGGGGACAATGCTGCTGTACCCTTAAGCAAGTTATATATGTAGATAGATTATTATTATTATTATTATTATTTATTTCTTAGCAGACGCCCTTATCCAGGGCGACTTACAATTGTTACAAGATATCACATTATACAGATATCACATTATTTTACATACAATTACCCATTTATACAGTTGGGTTTTTACTGGAGCAATCTAGGTAAAGTACCTTGCTCAAGGGTACAACAGCAGTGTCCCCCACTGGGGATTGAACTCACAACCCTCCGGTCAAGAGTCCAGAGCCCTAACCACTACTCCACACTACTGCCCATAGATAGATAGATAGATATGGCCAAACGTTTTGCATCATCTTTTATTTAACATCATGTAATCAAAGAAACTCCAAAATGATATTGCAGAAGTCTACCGGAAGCCTTAATAGTAGTACAGTAGTATTTCATGTTAGATTTCGAAATGTCACATTTCTTCCATTTTTGTCAGTTTTTTGTTTAAGTATATGGAAAACTACAAAGCGGTGTGCAATTCAATATGTTAACGTAACATTATTCAGCAGGTTTCATTCGACTTTATGAAGCAAAATGAGTTAATTCTATAGGGTGATGCAAAACATTTGGCCATATCAGTATATATATATATATATATATATATATATATATATATATATATATATATATATATATAGTATAAGCCCAGATATGATTAATTAGGTAATAGGAGGAAGCAAAGAAAAACGAATAAGAGTTTTGTTTTACAGCTATTCCTGAGTGCAATCTCCATTCTCGTGATTTCTAATAAGTTAATAGGTCGTGTGTCGGGTGTCTCTTTCTTGTATGAGAGATGTCATTTCAGAGCAGCCTCTCTCATACAATGTGAGACTACACACACAATATATCAACTTATAGTAAAGCACGATATTTTCTCTGTAGGTGTATTTCCGATCTGGGCAGAACGCCAGATTCATTCTCCTCGGGTGGTTATAATGAATAATCCATCACCGCAAAAAAACAAAATGCTATCCGGACACATTTTATTTAATGTATTTATTTACCGAATTCATCACCTGGTGGTTCACAACACATTATAGTATTATGACAAGCAATTCCCTTTTTTTCTGTATACACAAATATTCATAAAATGTTTTTAAAAAAAGGGTTTTTAGCACCTGCAAGGGTTGCGACATCACTGCAATTAGAAGGCTAATGCGCGGCTGCATTGCGTGCAGGGTGAGGAAGCGATCAGTGCAATTAGCTGCTGTTGTTGCTCTAAATTAGATTCAGAGCCCATTATCACGTCTTTAATTGCGTTAGTCGAGTTAATCACCTTGTGTGTTGTTTTTTTAGGATTGATAATATTGGCTGCAGTATAGGTTGCTATAAAAATGGCATGCAATAAAAGTGTTTCGTAGAGCCTCCGAGATTCATGACGCACAAAATGTAAAACACAATATATTAATTTATAATCAATGTGGTCTATCCAAGGGTAACTAATTAGGCTGCCTCGCGAACTGGTCACTAGTTTAGCGCAGTCAACAGATCGTTTCTGCTAGCAGAACAGAAGCAATTCAACGTGAAGGCTTTGTAATATCTACACACCCTGACGTTGCTGACGATACAGCTATCTGAAAGGTCTTTGTATCAGATAGTTTGCATCACATTAATATCTGGGTCTGCTATAGATACACTCGTTCAGTACAAACCCCCAGGATGCAGAGTGATATTTGTATTGATGGTTATGTAGTACGGATACAGATTAGTTATTGATTTAACCAAGGGGACACTAAAGGGGTTGACGATTGGGGGAGGTGGTGGGGTGTGAATCAATTGCATAAGGAGGGGTTAAGTGTCCGGTTTCTGTCTTTAAGAACCTATGCCACACTTCTTTTTTACAACACACACACACACACAGTGTGTTGGGAAAGCAGCGAGGCGAAATCTCCTGGGTGGTAAATCTTATAATGGGGAATCTGCATGTCTAAGCGACTTCATAATTGAACTCTTGCTTAATTAAATTGACTGCGATTCCCCAGAGGGGGACATTTGGCATCTCCAGCCATCCTTGCAATGTTCCGCACTGGGTGTAAAAAAAAAACCCAAAAAACACTCGTTTTTACACGTTTGATAACGTGGGTCTCGGCAGAGCAGCGTGTGAAACTATCGACTGCTGTATCATTTAAAGGCTAATGGCACTGACTGCTGCACCAACTGCTGCGTCTTAGGGGTCTGTCCAGAACTACTGAAATTACATTCATTCATAACCTTAAAACGCTCGACAGCACTGAACCAAGAAATGCTAAAAGAAACTGAAATCCAATGACATGCATTTCGACTGGAAGGCTTTTTCGATGTCTTTTAGTATTTCTTACATTCCCGATACAGTAAACATACTGGATATGATGGGGCTTCACACCCCCTGATTAGCACTAATGTTAATTTAGTTAAGGTAGTCTATTGCTAATTGTGATCTGTAAAACCAAACCACAGAAACCTGCTAGGAGCCCACAATCCTGTGCAATACAGTTCAGTCAAGAAACCCTTGCGATTTATCAATGCACTAAAAAAAATATATATATATATTATTATTTATTCACATTCTGTTGCAGACTTCAGACTCGTTCTGTTTTTCTTTTGAGTTCTGGTCAGACAGCTCTGTGTTCATCTCCAGGGCTCGCTTGTCAATACAGATCACTGAGTCTTTGGAAGAACACAGACTCCGAGCTGTCCGTGGTGCTGATTCAAGCGCGTTTTCTCTGTGCTTCGTTTCAGGAGGATAGTTTGGGGCAGTGTTAATGCTCAGTCTGGGGAATCACGGGCTGGTCGGCAGGCTTGGTTAGTTTGGACGGTCATATACAGCCTCTCTTGCCACCCCAGTGTGCTTGTTTTTTGTTGCGTTATTTCCTTCAATCAATCAGTAAATCAAATCCTTTATTCAACTTGGTCAGGCTGAGAGTGTTGAGCTGCCACAAACCCCTGTTGTGAACTCCAGTCTCCGCGTGCTGTTCCAGCGACTGCCCTCCCATCCCTCTGCATGCAGGTTCATTCAGGTCTAAGTGTGGGGAATGGGTAGTAAAGCACTGTGCTGTTCCAGCAACTGCCCACCCCTCCCTCTGCACACAGGTTCATTCAGGTCTCAGTGTGGGGGATGGGTAGTAAAGCACTGTGCTGTTCTAGCGACTGCCCTCCCCTCCCTCTGCATGCAGGTTCATTCAGGTCTAAGTGTGGGGAATGGGTAGTAAAGCACTGTGCTGTTCCAGCAACTGCCCACCCCTCCCTCTGCACACAGGTTCATTCAGGTCTCAGTGTGGGGGATGGGTAGTAAAGCACTGTGCTGTTCCAGCGACTGCCCTCCCCTCCCTCTGCAAGCATGTTCATTCAGGTCTCAGTGTGGGGGATGGGTAGTAAAGCACTGTGCTGTTCCAGCAACTGCCCACCCCTCCCTCTGCACACAGGTTCATTCAGGTCTCAGTGTGGGGGATGGGTAGTAAAGCACTGTGCTGTTCCAGCGACTGCCCTCTCCTCCCTCTGCATGCAGGTTCATTCAGGTCTAAGTGTGGGGAATGGGTAGTAAAGCACTGTGCTGTTCCAGCAACTGCCCACCCCTCCCTCTGCACACAGGTTCATTCAGGTCTCAGTGTGGGGGATGGGTAGTAAATCACTGTGCTGTTCCAGCGACTGCCCTCCCCTCCCTCTGCAAGCAGGTTCATTCATGTATCTATTCATTATTGTGGACTGAAGGAGAAGCATTGGCAGGAGGGTCTAAGCAGTTCCAAAATGCGATCTGTAAAACCGCTAATAATAATGATACAAGTTGAAGCCCCTCTGTTGCTGGCCAGGTGGCACAGCTGGACACTTCACTCGCCTGTGGTTGCCCTCTTCTGCTTTGCATTGCATGTGGTGTGTAGCACAGATATTATTACACTCCCAGCTCTCTTACTGTGACAGCAGGTTACCAGGGGGTAAGGACGGCTTTATCGTCTCTGTCAAGGTCTCTGGGGCGTTTATAAGAGCAAAAGAACATTTGGGAACGAGAAAAGGCCATTCGGTCCCATCGAGGCTCGTCCCTTGTTAGCGCACCATTCTCCCCTACTGGGGGGGACTCATTTAAAAGCACAGAATCTTTTTTTTTAAATGTTCCCAGTGTTTTAGACCCATCACCTGGTAGGCTATTCCATGCATTTATAACTCTCTTTGTAAAAACAGTGCTTCCTACCTTCTGTTCTAAACTCTACTCAGCTTCCACTTACACCCTCTTGTTCTTCTCTTTGTGCTAAATTCCATGCTGGGTTTTTGGGGGAAAATAAATCAGTACAAATGAAACTGCTAATGCACAGTATTTAAGCACTAGTTACAAACAGCCTGGTTGTGAATGCTGTTAACAGGCGAGTTCTGTTATGTAAACAGGTCTGTTTTGCTTGGACTGCAGCCTTAAGAAATCTTACTGATAAACAGTATATATTACAGTCAAGTACAAAACAGTCATGTGACGTGCCTCCCCAAGGTCACACAGCGCATCCTGGTCTCTGAGCTGGGATTTGAGCTGGAGGGCTGATCAGATATTAACAAGCTGGGTGGCAACAAGGCTTGCTTTCTTGTTGTTAAGGTGGAGAGTGCATACAAGTTACAATTCAGCTACACCTGTCAACTACAGCTTGAGGTTTGACCCCTATACCGCTCCGTTGCACATGCAGTATTGTATTGCATGGAACTCCCTAGGAATTCGATTCTCTGCATTCTACACTCAATGTCAACCGACCTTGCCACGGATTTGTGGGTGGAACAAGTGATTCAGTAATACCAATTTCCTAGCTCTATTAGTGACCAGCTGGGGGAGCCAGATCTATTTTCAAATCAGATTCTACATTAATTAATACAGCAATTAACCAACACACTGTAATCTATCTAATATAAAAAATAAATAAGCAAATAAATAAATAAGGTCGTGCGCAATTAGGAGGCGTCCATATGCGCCCTGCAACAGGGGGTTAAAAAACTATAATAATAATAATAATAATAATAATAATAATAATAATAATAACAGCGTGGAAGGGACACGCCAAGCAAGTACAAACGCCCTAGGATGTTTAAATTAATACATTAGTTAAAAGAGGGGGAAATGCGGCGAGCAGGTGCAACAAATCCGATAAGTTGTATTGCAGACACACCTTTTCAAATAAAGGAAGGAAATTGAAGCCGCGCAGCAGCCCACTGATAAACAGATGGTCATACACTGTAGCAGTTACGGGCAGCGCACTGTGTGTACTGTGCTGTGGAGTCTTCTGTCTAACAAACGCAAAGCAAAATGCAAAATGCATAAATAAAGAAACGCAAAGCGGAGGGTTGCGTTCACTAACTAAACTCGCTGGAGCCGGAGATTGCCTGCAGCGGCGGTGTCTGCAGCAGCAGCATTCAGTTGCCGTCGGAATTTTTTAAAGCAATCAAAAATCAGTTCCAAATCACACTCGCGCGTATCCGCGCACAGAGAGAGACAGACCGACGCGCTCATCAAAGTCCAGTGCGGGGTTTTGCAGAAAAGAAAGAACGAAAGAAAGGAAGAAAGAAAGAACGAAAGAAAGAAACCCTGGAAAAGCAAATGGATATCGGAGCGTTATGAGTTATACCAAATCTAACAACACCACCACCGACAAGCTGGGAAGGGGAGAGAGGAGGAGAGACGGAGAGGAGAAGATGAAAAGCGAGAGAGACTTGAATTAAGTGGCTTTGATTGACTCTCTGGATCACACTTCTTTTTTTTTAAAGAAAATATTTTAACTGGGAGCGCATAGGCTACACTGCTGTAAAACAGTGTTGCCATTGATATATCTTTATGTAAACAGCATTGCAGTTTCGTTTTACAAAAAGGGAACTGTGTGTTGGCCGGTGACCGCTTCAGTTGCAAATTCTGCAGTTGTTTGATCTAGAATTTCACAAACGGCAAACGTTTCACGACCGGAGTTATGGATAACAAGAGGTGATTGCTGCCGGTAACACACACTGAATACCAGACAGGGACAGTAAATCGCAGTACGGAGTAGTGTGTGCGAAACGGGGACGAATAACTCAGCAGGGATAAGCCGGAACGATTTTCCAATAAGAGACTGATAAAAAAATAATAATAAAAAAAGCGCAATAAATTCAACTATAAAAAAAGTGATTTATTATTATTGCGACATGGGTGAGGGAGCGGGTAACTTCGGGGCAGTCTGTGAGACAGACGGCTGCGCGTCTTCATCTGAAATGAAACGAGGATATTTGTCGTCATTTTCCATCATTTAAGCTGGAAAGCATTCTCATACTGAAACGGGAGCTTTAGTTTTGGGAATGCAATCGTGATTGGTTTAGGGACAAGCCGCTGTGTTACTTGCCTATATACCCATTTTTTTCAAGAAATAAGAAAACCGAATAATCCCAACCCAGCGTGACTATTTGCACTGTGATTGATTTTTATATATTACAGTATTTTTTTTTGTGGTAGCAAAAAGAATATCCAATATTGGAATATTAAAACAATAACCTTACATCGGAGACCCAGTTTCACATGCTTTGTACTATAAATGTACATAGCCTATAGAAAATATTTTTTTTGCAAAGTTATTTACTTAATAATAGCCAGATTTATTTAGTTGTCTTTAGTTTTTTCCCCCCTCTGTATAAATAAAAAAGGGGTTATAATTTGTAATCGCATATTATTTGCACTATGATGGAGCCACAACCGTGCCCGAAAAAGAGCATGTCTCTCTCACTGACTGTGCCCCGAGAAGGGCAGGCGACTCTGAAGCCTCCACCGCAGCATCTGTGGAGGACACCGCGGACCCACATCAAGATAAAGCACCGGGGATATTCGGATACCGACCGGCACCACCACCGGCAGATAGAGCGCTCGAACGCCATGGACACGAGCGACAGACCCGGACTCAAAAAGTCTCGCATGTCCTGGCCGTCCTCATTCCACGGGACTACCAGCACGTCGAGCGGCAACTGCACCTCCAAACGGTATGGCTTAAAAGTGCATTGTATTACAAAGCTGTCTATTGTTACCTGTGGGTGAGGCAGAGTTAGGGGTTGGTCTGGCTTTTTCATGTGTCTGTTGTACTATGGGAAAGGCAGGTTGGCCGTGCAAGCTGGGATGTTAGTTAGGGCTTTTGTGGCGTTTGTGACTACATACGGTTTTGGGGGTTGGTGCGTTGCATTGGGGGTCGGCTTTGGGTATACACGTGATTCGTTTTATATGTACTGTACAGCCTGCTTCGCTTTAAAGAAGTGCATGCGAGTACCCCCTACTACTACGCCAAAAGGATCAGATCCCTTTTTGCATGGGTATTCCATAGCATTGCCTCTACTCACCAGCAGGGGGCACCACTTCAACAGCACCACTTCCCGTTCCACAGCTGCAGGATTCACCCTGTTGTTTGTTAAGCGTGTTTGGACTCTGTGAAGTGTAAAGCTTTGTGTGTGTGCAGCCAGGGACAACACATAGGGGGCTTCAGCTGTTCATGTGTGTTGGCTTTAGCTTGTGTTTGTCCTTGAGGGTGCCAGTCAGGTTGAGTGGAAGAATGGGAGGGGTTAAAGGGTTATGTTTGGGGAAGGGGGAGGGGTAACAATTGGAGTCCAGTTGGGTGGTAATGAGGGAACACAGAGCCACTTTGTGGCTTGGAACTTGGTTTCAAGAGAGTAGGTTTCAGTGCCACTGCGCGGCACACCAGGGAAGACTTGGGGTTTGATACAGAAACCTCAAACTAGGTCTCCCGGCGGTCTCCTGGAACCAGGTTTCAAGCCGCTGTTCCTGAAAGAAAGTGGCTTTGTGTTCCTTGGAGCTTCAAAGTTTATGATACACAGCGAGTATATATATATATATATATAGATAGTACACGCATTAGCTTGCAGAACACACTGAGTGCATCCAGTTAGTCAGTCCCCTGTTCACAATACCTGAATAATGCATGATCTTCACACATTGAAAACATGATTGGGAAAGAAGGGAATAGAAGTTCCAATGCATGTTGATCTGTCGTTATTTATGTTGGTGTGGATAGTGTAATAGACTATTGAGCTTTATCAGTCATACCTGAGCACTTAGCCTGTCTAATTTAGCTTGATACAATCAGTAAAGCCTCAAATGATTCAAACTGCTATGTGAGAAGCAAGATATTTTTGCAATCTTTTTTTTTTTTCGCTGGATCAGTCAACATTTTTTTTTTTTTTTTAAAGCAATTCTCAAGCTTTTATAAATTCTGAAACTCATTAATCTTGCACTGTATAATACTGCAATCTCACCACGTGCGTTGCTAATGGGGGTTTGCTAATGCATCAAACCACCTGCGTACATTTAGAAGTGATTTATGAAATTAAATATTGATTGAGAACATAGTTGTTTTTTTGAAAAGCTATTTTACTTTTGTTAAATCATGCTCCGTACTTGCTCATGATTAAAAGGTGTATTGATTTTGGAAAGGAAAGGGAGGCGAAAGCTGCATGCAATGGAGGAGAGGCACTCAGGAGGGGATCAATGTCACTGATCAATAAGAAACAAGTCTTGAACTGAAGTGCGCCCGTCAGTACAGGGGCCGAAGATGATCGAGCGCTTTAACCCACAACGCAGTCCAGTCTGAAAATAGTCATTTTGCAGGGCCGTTCTCAATCAGGTTGATCTTTGGATACATTCGATCAGCAGTTCAAATAGTTCTCGATTGTTAGATTTCAGGGCTGAGTG